>NW_027617718.1:0-100805 GCF_964187855.1 Myxine glutinosa
TTAGTGTTGAAAAACCACTTTTCGCACTTGTGTTGGTGCAGGAAACCACTTTTGCACTTGTATTAGTGTAGAAAAAAACACTTTTTGCACTTGTGTTAGTGTTGAAAAACCACTTTTCGCACTTGTGTTAGTGTTGAAAAACCACTTTTCGCACTTGTGTTGGTACAGGAAACCACTTTTGCACTTGTATTAGCGTGGAAAAAACACTTTTTGCACTTGTGTTAGTGTTGAAAAACCACTTTTCGCACTTGTGTTGGTGCAGGAAACCACTTATGCACTTGTATTAGTGTGGAAAAACCACTTTTCGCACTTGTGTTAGTGTTGAAAAACCACTTTTCGCACTTGTATTAGTGTGGAAAAAACACTTTTTGCACTTGTATTAGTGTAGAAAAAACACTTTTTGCACTTGTGATAGTGTTGAAAAACCACTTTTCGCACTTGTGTTGGTGCAGGACACCACTTTTGCACTTGTATTAGTGTGGAAAAACCACTTTTCGCACTTGTGTTAGTGTTGAAAAACCACTTTTTGCACTTGTGTTGATGCAGGAAACCACTTTTGCACTTGTATTAGTGTGGAAAAACCACTTTTCGCACTTGTGTTAGTGTTGAAAAACCACTTTTCGCACTTGTGTTAGTGTTGAAAAACCACTTTTCACACTTGTGTTGGTACAGGAAACCACTTTTGCACTTGTATTAGTGTGGAAAAAACACTTTTCGCACTTGTGTTAGTGTTGAAAAACCACTTTTCGCACTTGTGTTAGTGCAGGAAACCACTTATGCACTTGTATTAGTGTGGAAAAACCACTTTTCGCACTTGTGTTAGTGTTGAAAACCACTTTTCGCACTTGTATTAGTGTGGAAAAAACACTTTTTGCACTTGTATTAGTGTAGAAAAAACACTTTTTGCACTTGTGATAGTGTTGAAAAACCACTTTTCGCACTTGTGTTGGTGCAGGAAACCACTTTTGCACTTGTATTAGTGTGGAAAAAACACTTTTTGCACTTGTGATAGTGTTGAAAAACCACTTTTCGCACTTGTGTTATTGTTGAAAAACCACTTTTCGCACTTGTGTTATTGTTGAAAAACCACTTTTCGCACTTGTGTTGGTGCAGCAAACCACTTTTGCATTTGTATTAGTGTGGAAAAACCACTTTTCGCACTTGTGTTAGTGTTGAAAAACCACTTTTCGCACTTGTGTTAGTGTTGAAAAACCACTTTTCGCACTTGTGTTAGCGTTGAAAAACCACTTTTCGCACTTGTGTTGGTGCAGGAAACCACTTTTGCACTTGTATTAGTGTTGTAAAACCACTTTTCGCACTTGTGTTAGTGTTGAAAAACAACTTTTCGCACTTGTGTTGGTGCAGGAAACCACTTTTGCACTTGTATTAGTGTGGAAAAAACACTTTTTGCACTTGTGTTAGTGTTGAAAAACCGCTTTTCGCACTTGTGTTAGTGTTGAAAAACCACTTTTCGCACTTGTGTTGGTGCAGGAAACCACTTTTGCACTTGTATTAGTGTGGAAAAAACACTTTTTGCACTTGTGATAGTGTTGAAAAACCACTTTTCGCACTTGTGTTTGTGTTGAAAAACCACTTTTTGCACTTGTATTAGTGTGGAAAAAACACTTTTTGCACTTGTATTAGTGTAGAAAAAACACTTTTTGCACTTGTGATAGTGTTGAAAAACCACTTTTCGCACTTGTGTTGTTGCAGGAAACCACTTTTGCACTTGTATTAGTGTGGAAAAAACACTTTTTGCACTTGTGATAGTGTTGAAAAACCACTTTTCGCACTTGTGTTTGTGTTGAAAAACCACTTTTTGCACTTGTATTAGTGTGGAAAAAACACTTTTTGCACTTGTGATAGTGTTGAAAAACCACTTTTCGCACTTGTGTTATTGTTGAAAAACCACTTTTCGCACTTGTGTTATTGTTGAAAAACCACTTTTCGCACTTGTGTTGGTGCAGCAAACCACTTTTGCATTTGTATTAGTGTGGAAAAACCACTTTTCGCACTTGTGTTAGTGTTGTAAAACCACTTTTCGCACTTGTGTTAGTGTTGAAAAACCACTTTTTGCACTTGTGTTAGTGTTGAAAAACAACTTTTCGCACTTGTGTTGGTGCAGGAAACCACTTTTGCACTTGTATTAGTGTGGAAAAAACACTTTTTGCACTTGTGTTAGTGTTGAAAAACCACTTTTCGCACTTGTGTTGGTGCAGGAAACCACTTTTGCACTTGTATTAGTGTGGAAAAAACACTTTTTGCACTTGTGATAGTGTTGAAAAACCACTTTTCGCACTTGTGTTTGTGTTGAAAAACCACTTTTCGCACTTGTATTAGTGTGGAAAAAACACTTTTTGCACTTGTATTAGTGTAGAAAAAACACTTTTTGCACTTGTGATAGTGTTGAAAAACCACTTTTCGCACTTGTGTTAGTGTTGAAAAACCACTTTTCGCACTTGTGTTAGTGTTGAAAAACCACTTTTCGCACTTGTGTTAGCGTTGAAAAACCACTTTTCGCACTTGTGTTGGTGCAGGAAACCACTTTTGCACTTGTATTAGTGTTGTAAAACCACTTTTCGCACTTGTGTTAGTGTTGAAAAACCACTTTTTGCACTTGTGTTAGTGTTGAAAAACAACTTTTCGCACTTGTGTTGGTGCAGGAAACCACTTTTGCACTTGTATTAGTGTGGAAAAAACACTTTTTGCACTTGTGTTAGTGTTGAAAAACCGCTTTTCGCACTTGTGTTAGTGTTGAAAAACCACTTTTCGCACTTGTGTTGGTGCAGGAAACCACTTTTGCACTTGTATTAGTGTGGAAAAAACACTTTTTGCACTTGTGATAGTGTTGAAAAACCACTTTTCGCACTTGTGTTTGTGTTGAAAAACCACTTTTTGCACTTGTATTAGTGTGGAAAAAACACTTTTTGCACTTGTATTAGTGTAGAAAAAACACTTTTTGCACTTGTGATAGTGTTGAAAAACCACTTTTCGCACTTGTGTTGTTGCAGGAAACCACTTTTGCACTTGTATTAGTGTGGAAAAAACACTTTTTGCACTTGTGATAGTGTTGAAAAACTGCTTTTCGCACTTGTGTTAGTGTTGAAAAACCACTTTTCGCACTTGTGTTGGTGCAGGAAACCACTTTTGCACTTGTATTAGTGTGGAAAAACCACTTTTCGCACTTGTGTTAGTGTTGAAAAACCACTTTTCGCACTTGTGTTAGTGTTGAAAAACCACTTTTCGCACTTGTGTTAGTGTTGAAAAACCACTTTTCGCACTTGTGTTGGTGCAGGAAACCACTTTTGCACTTGTATTAGTGTAGAAAAAACACTTTTTGCACTTGTGTTAGTGTTGAAAAACCACTTTTCGCACTTGTGTTAGTGTTGAAAAACCACTTTTCGCACTTGTGTTAGTGTTGAAAAACCACTTTTCGCACTTGTGTTGGTGCAGGAAACCACTTTTGCACTTGTATTAGTGTAGAAAAAACACTTTTTGCACTTGTGTTAGTGTTGAAAAACCACTTTTCGCACTTGTGTTAGTGTTGAAAAACCACTTTTCGCACTTGTGTTGGTACAGGAAACCACTTTTGCACTTGTATTAGTGTGGAAAAACCACTTTTCGCACTTGTGTTAGTGTTGAAAAACCACTTTTCGCACTTGTGTTGGTACAGGAAACCACTTTTGCACTTGTATTAGTGTGGAAAAACCACTTTTCGCACTTGTGTTGGTGCAGGAAACCACTTTTGCACTTGTATTAGTGTGGAAAAACCACTTTTCGCACTTGTGTTAGTGTTGAAAAACCACTTTTCGCACTTGTGTTAGTGTTGAAAAACCACTTTTCGCACTTGTGTTAGTGTTGAAAAACCACTTTTCGCACTTGTGTTGGTGCAGGAAACCACTTTTGCACTTGTATTAGTGTAGAAAAAACACTTTTTGCACTTGTGTTAGTGTTGAAAAACCACTTTTCGCACTTGTGTTAGTGTTGAAAAACCACTTTTCGCACTTGTGTTGGTACAGGAAACCACTTTTGCACTTGTATTAGTGTGGAAAAAACACTTTTCGCACTTGTGTTAGTGTTGAAAAACCACTTTTCGCACTTGTGTTAGTGCAGGAAACCACTTATGCACTTGTATTAGTGTGGAAAAACCACTTTTCGCACTTGTGTTAGTGTTGAAAAACCACTTTTCGCACTTGTATTAGTGTGGAAAAACACTTTTTGCACTTGTATTAGTGTAGAAAAAACACTTTTTGCACTTGTGATAGTGTTGAAAAACCACTTTTCGCACTTGTGTTGGTGCAGGAAACCACTTTTGCACTTGTATTAGTGTGGAAAAAACACTTTTTGCACTTGTGATAGTGTTGAAAAACCACTTTTCGCACTTGTGTTATTGTTGAAAAACCACTTTTCGCACTTGTGTTATTGTTGAAAAACCACTTTTCGCACTTGTGTTGGTGCAGCAAACCACTTTTGCATTTGTATTAGTGTGGAAAAACCACTTTTCGCACTTGTGTTAGTGTTGTAAAACCACTTTTCGCACTTGTGTTAGTGTTGAAAAACCACTTTTTGCACTTGTGTTAGTGTTGAAAAACAACTTTTCGCACTTGTGTTGGTGCAGGAAACCACTTTTGCACTTGTATTAGTGTGGAAAAACCACTTTTCGCACTTGTGTTAGTGTTGAAAAACCACTTTTCGCACTTGTGTTAGTGTTGAAAAACCACTTTTCGCACTTGTGTTAGTGTTGAAAAACCACTTTTCGCACTTGTGTTGGTGCAGGAAACCACTTTTGCACTTGTATTAGTGTAGAAAAAACACTTTTTGCACTTGTGTTAGTGTTGAAAAACCACTTTTCGCACTTGTGTTAGTGTTGAAAAACCACTTTTCGCACTTGTGTTGGTACAGGAAACCACTTTTGCACTTGTATTAGCGTGGAAAAAACACTTTTTGCACTTGTGTTAGTGTTGAAAAACCACTTTTCGCACTTGTGTTGGTGCAGGAAACCACTTATGCACTTGTATTAGTGTGGAAAAACCACTTTTCGCACTTGTGTTAGTGTTGAAAAACCACTTTTCGCACTTGTATTAGTGTGGAAAAAACACTTTTTGCACTTGTATTAGTGTAGAAAAAACACTTTTTGCACTTGTGATAGTGTTGAAAAACCACTTTTCGCACTTGTGTTGGTGCAGGACACCACTTTTGCACTTGTATTAGTGTGGAAAAACCACTTTTCGCACTTGTGTTAGTGTTGAAAAACCACTTTTTGCACTTGTGTTGATGCAGGAAACCACTTTTGCACTTGTATTAGTGTGGAAAAACCACTTTTCGCACTTGTGTTAGTGTTGAAAAACCACTTTTCGCACTTGTGTTAGTGTTGAAAAACCACTTTTCACACTTGTGTTGGTACAGGAAACCACTTTTGCACTTGTATTAGTGTGGAAAAAACACTTTTCGCACTTGTGTTAGTGTTGAAAAACCACTTTTCGCACTTGTGTTAGTGCAGGAAACCACTTATGCACTTGTATTAGTGTGGAAAAACCACTTTTCGCACTTGTGTTAGTGTTGAAAACCACTTTTCGCACTTGTATTAGTGTGGAAAAAACACTTTTTGCACTTGTATTAGTGTAGAAAAAACACTTTTTGCACTTGTGATAGTGTTGAAAAACCACTTTTCGCACTTGTGTTGGTGCAGGAAACCACTTTTGCACTTGTATTAGTGTGGAAAAAACACTTTTTGCACTTGTGATAGTGTTGAAAAACCACTTTTCGCACTTGTGTTATTGTTGAAAAACCACTTTTCGCACTTGTGTTATTGTTGAAAAACCACTTTTCGCACTTGTGTTGGTGCAGCAAACCACTTTTGCATTTGTATTAGTGTGGAAAAACCACTTTTCGCACTTGTGTTAGTGTTGAAAAACCACTTTTCGCACTTGTGTTAGTGTTGAAAAACCACTTTTCGCACTTGTGTTAGCGTTGAAAAACCACTTTTCGCACTTGTGTTGGTGCAGGAAACCACTTTTGCACTTGTATTAGTGTTGTAAAACCACTTTTCGCACTTGTGTTAGTGTTGAAAAACCACTTTTTGCACTTGTGTTAGTGTTGAAAAACAACTTTTCGCACTTGTGTTGGTGCAGGAAACCACTTTTGCACTTGTATTAGTGTGGAAAAAACACTTTTTGCACTTGTGATAGTGTTGAAAAACCACTTTTCGCACTTGTGTTTGTGTTGAAAAACCACTTTTTGCACTTGTATTAGTGTGGAAAAAACACTTTTTGCACTTGTATTAGTGTAGAAAAAACACTTTTTGCACTTGTGATAGTGTTGAAAAACCACTTTTCGCACTTGTGTTGTTGCAGGAAACCACTTTTGCACTTGTATTAGTGTGGAAAAAACACTTTTTGCACTTGTGATAGTGTTGAAAAACTGCTTTTCGCACTTGTGTTAGTGTTGAAAAACCACTTTTCGCACTTGTGTTGGTGCAGGAAACCACTTTTGCACTTGTATTAGTGTGCAAAAACCACTTTTCACACTTGTGTTAGTGTTGAAAAACCACTTTTCGCACTTGTGTTAGTGTTGAAAAACCACTTTTCGCACTTGTGTTAGTGTTGAAAAACCACTTTTCGCACTTGTGTTGGTGCAGGAAACCACTTTTGCACTTGTATTAGTGTGGAAAAAACACTTCTTGCACTTGTGTTAGTGTTGAAAAACCACTTTTGCACTTGTATTAGTGTGGAAAAACCACTTTTCGCACTTGTGTTAGTGTTGAAAAACCACTTTTCGCACTTGTGTTGGTGCAGGAAACCACTTTTGCACTTGTATTAGTGTGGAAAAACCACTTTTCGCACTTGTGCTAGTGTTGAAAAACCACTTTTCGCACTTGTGTTAGTGTTGAAAAACCACTTTTCGCACTTGTGTTGGTGCAGGAAACCACTTTTGCACTTGTATTAGTGTGGAAAAACCACTTTTCGCACTTGTGTTGGTGCAGGAAACCACTTTTGCACTTGTATTAGTGTGGAAAACCACTTTTCGCACTTGTGTTAGTGTTGAAAAACCACTTTTCGCACTTGTGTTAGTGTTGAAAAACCACTTTTCGCACTTGTGTTAGTGTTGAAAAACCACTTTTCGCACTTGTGTTGGTGCAGGAAACCACTTTTGCACTTGTATTAGTGTAGAAAAAACACTTTTTGCACTTGTGTTAGTGTTGAAAAACCACTTTTCGCACTTGTGTTAGTGTTGAAAAACCACTTTTCGCACTTGTGTTAGTGTTGAAAAACCACTTTTCGCACTTGTGTTGGTGCAGGAAACCACTTTTGCACTTGTATTAGTGTAGAAAAAACACTTTTTGCACTTGTGTTAGTGTTGAAAAACCACTTTTCGCACTTGTGTTAGTGGTGAAAAACCACTTTTCGCACTTGTGTTGGTACAGGAAACCACTTTTGCACTTGTATTAGTGTGGAAAAACCACTTTTCGCACTTGTGTTAGTGTTGAAAAACCACTTTTCGCACTTGTGTTGGTACAGGAAACCACTTTTGCACTTGTATTAGTGTGGAAAAACCACTTTTCGCACTTGTGTTGGTGCAGGAAACCACTTTTGCACTTGTATTAGTGTGGAAAAACCACTTTTCGCACTTGTGTTAGTGTTGAAAAACCACTTTTCGCACTTGTGTTAGTGTTGAAAAACCACTTTTCGCACTTGTGTTAGTGTTGAAAAACCACTTTGCGCACTTGTGTTGGTGCAGGAAACCACTTTTGCACTTGTATTAGTGTAGAAAAAACACTTTTTGCACTTGTGTTAGTGTTGAAAAACCACTTTTCGCACTTGTGTTAGTGTTGAAAAACCACTTTTCGCACTTGTGTTGGTACAGGAAACCACTTTTGCACTTGTATTAGTGTGGAAAAAACACTTTTCGCACTTGTGTTAGTGTTGAAAAACCACTTTTCGCACTTGTGTTAGTGCAGGAAACCACTTATGCACTTGTATTAGTGTGGAAAAACCACTTTTCGCACTTGTGTTAGTGTTGAAAAACCACTTTTCGCACTTGTATTAGTGTGGAAAAACACTTTTTGCACTTGTATTAGTGTAGAAAAAACACTTTTTGCACTTGTGATAGTGTTGAAAAACCACTTTTCGCACTTGTGTTGGTGCAGGAAACCACTTTTGCACTTGTATTAGTGTGGAAAAAACACTTTTTGCACTTGTGATAGTGTTGAAAAACCACTTTTCGCACTTGTGTTATTGTTGAAAAACCACTTTTCGCACTTGTGTTATTGTTGAAAAACCACTTTTCGCACTTGTGTTGGTGCAGCAAACCACTTTTGCATTTGTATTAGTGTGGAAAAACCACTTTTCGCACTTGTGTTAGTGTTGTAAAACCACTTTTCGCACTTGTGTTAGTGTTGAAAAACCACTTTTTGCACTTGTGTTAGTGTTGAAAAACAACTTTTCGCACTTGTGTTGGTGCAGGAAACCACTTTTGCACTTGTATTAGTGTGGAAAAAACACTTTTTGCACTTGTGTTAGTGTTGAAAAACCACTTTTCGCACTTGTGTTGGTGCAGGAAACCACTTTTGCACTTGTATTAGTGTGGAAAAAACACTTTTTGCACTTGTGATAGTGTTGAAAAACCACTTTTCGCACTTGTGTTTGTGTTGAAAAACCACTTTTCGCACTTGTATTAGTGTGGAAAAAACACTTTTTGCACTTGTATTAGTGTAGAAAAAACACTTTTTGCACTTGTGATAGTGTTGAAAAACCACTTTTCGCACTTGTTTGTTGCAGGAAACCACTTTTGCACTTGTATTAGTGTGGAAAAAACACTTTTTGCACTTGTGATAGTGTTGAAAAACTGCTTTTCGCACTTGTGTTAGTGTTGAAAAACCACTTTTCGCACTTGTGTTGGTGCAGGAAACCACTTTTGCACTTGTATTAGTGTGCAAAAACCACTTTTCACACTTGTGTTAGTGTTGAAAAACCACTTTTCGCACTTGTGTTAGTGTTGAAAAACCACTTTTCGCACTTGTGTTAGTGTTGAAAAACCACTTTTCGCACTTGTGTTGGTACAGGAAACCACTTTTGCACTTGTATTAGTGTGGAAAAAACACTTCTTGCACTTGTGTTAGTGTTGAAAAACCACTTTTGCACTTGTATTAGTGTGGAAAAACCACTTTTCGCACTTGTGTTAGTGTTGAAAAACCACTTTTCGCACTTGTGTTGGTGCAGGAAACCACTTTTGCACTTGTATTAGTGTGGAAAAACCACTTTTCGCACTTGTGCTAGTGTTGAAAAACCACTTTTCGCACTTGTGTTAGTGTTGAAAAACCACTTTTCGCACTTGTGTTGGTGCAGGAAACCACTTTTGCACTTGTATTAGTGTGGAAAAAACACTTTTTGCACTTGTGTTAGTGTTGAAAAACCACTTTTCGCACTTGTGTTAGTGTTGAAAAACCACTTTTCGCACTTATGTTGGTGCAGGAAACCACTTTTGTACTTGTTTTAGTGTGGAAAAAACACTTTTCGCACTTGTGTTAGTGTTGAAAAACCACTTTTCGCACTTATGTTGGTGCAGGAAACCACTTTTGTACTTGTATTAGTGTGGAAAAAACACTTTTCGCACTTGTGATAGTGTTGAAAAACCACTTTTCACACTTGTGTTGGTGCAGGAAACCACTTTTGCACTTGTATTAGTGTAGAAAAAACACTTTTTGCACTTGTGTTAGTGTTGAAAAACCACTTTTCGCACTTGTGTTAGTGTTGAAAAACCACTTTTCGCACTTGTGTTGGTACAGGAAACCACTTTTGCACTTGTATTAGTGTGGAAAAACCACTTTTCGCACTTGTGTTAGTGTTGAAAAACCACTTTTCGCACTTGTGTTGGTACAGGAAACCACTTTTGCACTTGTATTAGTGTGGAAAAACCACTTTTCGCACTTGTGTTGGTGCAGGAAACCACTTTTGCACTTGTATTAGTGTGGAAAAACCACTTTTCGCACTTGTGTTAGTGTTGAAAAACCACTTTTCGCACTTGTGTTAGTGTTGAAAAACCACTTTTCGCACTTGTGTTAGTGTTGAAAAACCACTTTTCGCACTTGTGTTGGTGCAGGAAACCACTTTTGCACTTGTATTAGTGTAGAAAAAACACTTTTTGCACTTGTGTTAGTGTTGAAAAACCACTTTTCGCACTTGTGTTAGTGTTGAAAAACCACTTTTCGCACTTGTGTTGGTACAGGAAACCACTTTTGCACTTGTATTAGTGTGGAAAAAACACTTTTCGCACTTGTGTTAGTGTTGAAAAACCACTTTTCGCACTTGTGTTAGTGCAGGAAACCACTTATGCACTTGTATTAGTGTGGAAAAACCACTTTTCGCACTTGTGTTAGTGTTGAAAAACCACTTTTCGCACTTGTATTAGTGTGGAAAAACACTTTTTGCACTTGTATTAGTGTAGAAAAAACACTTTTTGCACTTGTGATAGTGTTGAAAAACCACTTTTCGCACTTGTGTTGGTGCAGGAAACCACTTTTGCACTTGTATTAGTGTGGAAAAAACACTTTTTGCACTTGTGATAGTGTTGAAAAACCACTTTTCGCACTTGTGTTATTGTTGAAAAACCACTTTTCGCACTTGTGTTATTGTTGAAAAACCACTTTTCGCACTTGTGTTGGTGCAGCAAACCACTTTTGCATTTGTATTAGTGTG
The DNA here is from genome assembly GCF_964187855.1 of Myxine glutinosa. Taxonomy (NCBI): domain Eukaryota; kingdom Metazoa; phylum Chordata; class Myxini; order Myxiniformes; family Myxinidae; genus Myxine; species Myxine glutinosa. Next base: position 10,695 of record NW_027617718.1, read on the forward strand.
GAAAAACCACTTTTCGCACTTGTGTTAGTGTTGTAAAACCACTTTTCGCACTTGTGTTAGTGTTGAAAAACCACTTTTTGCACTTGTGTTAGTGTTGAAAAACAACTTTTCGCACTTGTGTTGGTGCAGGAAACCACTTTTGCACTTGTATTAGTGTGGAAAAAACACTTTTTGCACTTGTGTTAGTGTTGAAAAACCACTTTTCGCACTTGTGTTGGTGCAGGAAACCACTTTTGCACTTGTATTAGTGTGGAAAAAACACTTTTTGCACTTGTGATAGTGTTGAAAAACCACTTTTCGCACTTGTGTTTGTGTTGAAAAACCACTTTTCGCACTTGTATTAGTGTGGAAAAAACACTTTTTGCACTTGTATTAGTGTAGAAAAAACACTTTTTGCACTTGTGATAGTGTTGAAAAACCACTTTTCGCACTTGTTTGTTGCAGGAAACCACTTTTGCACTTGTATTAGTGTGGAAAAAACACTTTTTGCACTTGTGATAGTGTTGAAAAACTGCTTTTCGCACTTGTGTTAGTGTTGAAAAACCACTTTTCGCACTTGTGTTGGTGCAGGAAACCACTTTTGCACTTGTATTAGTGTGCAAAAACCACTTTTCACACTTGTGTTAGTGTTGAAAAACCACTTTTCGCACTTGTGTTAGTGTTGAAAAACCACTTTTCGCACTTGTGTTAGTGTTGAAAAACCACTTTTCGCACTTGTGTTGGTACAGGAAACCACTTTTGCACTTGTATTAGTGTGGAAAAAACACCTCTTGCACTTGTGTTAGTGTTGAAAAACCACTTTTGCACTTGTATTAGTGTGGAAAAACCACTTTTCGCACTTGTGTTAGTGTTGAAAAACCACTTTTCGCACTTGTGTTGGTGCAGGAAACCACTTTTGCACTTGTATTAGTGTGGAAAAACCACTTTTCGCACTTGTGCTAGTGTTGAAAAACCACTTTTCGCACTTGTGTTAGTGTTGAAAAACCACTTTTCGCACTTGTGTTGGTGCAGGAAACCACTTTTGCACTTGTATTAGTGTGGAAAAACCACTTTTCGCACTTGTGTTGGTGCAGGAAACCACTTTTGCACTTGTATTAGTGTGGAAAAACCACTTTTCGCACTTGTGTTAGTGTTGAAAAACCACTTTTCGCACTTGTGTTAGTGTTGAAAAACCACTTTTCGCACTTGTGTTAGTGTTGAAAAACCACTTTTCGCACTTGTGTTGGTGCAGGAAACCACTTTTGCACTTGTATTAGTGTAGAAAAAACACTTTTTGCACTTGTGTTAGTGTTGAAAAACCACTTTTCGCACTTGTGTTAGTGTTGAAAAACCACTTTTCGCACTTGTGTTGGTACAGGAAACCACTTTTGCACTTGTATTAGCGTGGAAAAAACACTTTTTGCACTTGTGTTAGTGTTGAAAAACCACTTTTCGCACTTGTGTTGGTGCAGGAAACCACTTATGCACTTGTATTAGTGTGGAAAAACCACTTTTCGCACTTGTGTTAGTGTTGAAAAACCACTTTTCGCACTTGTATTAGTGTGGAAAAAACACTTTTTGCACTTGTATTAGTGTAGAAAAAACACTTTTTGCACTTGTGATAGTGTTGAAAAACCACTTTTCACACTTGTGTTGGTGCAGGACACCACTTTTGCACTTGTATTAGTGTGGAAAAACCACTTTTCGCACTTGTGTTAGTGTTGAAAAACCACTTTTTGCACTTGTGTTGAACCACTTTTTGCACTTGTATTAGTGTGGAAAAAACCACTTTTCGCACTTGTGTTAGTGTTGAAAAACCACTTTTCGCACCTTGTGTTAGTGTTGAAAAACCACTTTTCACACTTGTGTTGGTACAGGAAACCACTTTTGCACTTGTATTAGTGTGGAAAAAACCACTTTTCGCACTTGTGTTAGTGTTGAAAAACCACTTTTCGCACTTGTGTTTAGTGCAGGAAACCACTTATGCACTTGTATTAGTGTGGAAAAACCACTTTTCGCACTTGTGTTAGTGTTGAAAACCACTTTTCGCACTTGTATTAGTGTGGAAAAAACACTTTTTGCACTTGTATTAGTGTAGAAAAAACACTTTTTGCACTTGTGATAGTGTTGAAAAACCACTTTTCGCACTTGTGTTGGTGCAGGAAACCACTTTTGCACTTGTATTAGTGTGGAAAAAACACTTTTTGCACTTGTGATAGTGTTGAAAAACCACTTTTCGCACTTGTGTTATTGTTGAAAAACCACTTTTCGCACTTGTGTTATTGTTGAAAAACCACTTTTCGCACTTGTGTTGGTGCAGCAAACCACTTTTGCATTTGTATTAGTGTGGAAAAACCACTTTTCGCACTTGTGTTAGTGTTGAAAAACCACTTTTCGCACTTGTGTTAGTGTTGAAAAACCACTTTTCGCACTTGTGTTAGCGTTGAAAAACCACTTTTCGCACTTGTGTTGGTGCAGGAAACCACTTTTGCACTTGTATTAGTGTTGTAAAAACCACTTTTCGCACTTGTGTTAGTGTTGAAAAACCACTTTTTGCACTTGTGTTAGTGTTGAAAAACAACTTTTCGCACTTGTGTTGGTGCAGGAAACCACTTTTGCACTTGTATTAGTGTGGAAAAAAACACTTTTTTGCACTTGTGTTAGTGTTGAAAAACCGCTTTTCGCACTTGTGTTAGTGTTGAAAAACCACTTTTCGCACTTGTGTTGGTGCAGGAAACCACTTTTGCACTTGTATTAGTGTGGAAAAAACACTTTTTGCACTTGTGATAGTGTTGAAAAACCACTTTTCGCACTTGTGTTTGTGTTGAAAAACCACTTTTTGCACTTGTATTAGTGTGGAAAAAACACTTTTTGCACTTGTATTAGTGTAGAAAAAACACTTTTTGCACTTGTGATAGTGTTGAAAAACCACTTTTCGCACTTGTGTTGTTGCAGGAAACCACTTTTGCACTTGTATTAGTGTGGAAAAAACACTTTTTGCACTTGTGATAGTGTTGAAAAACTGCTTTTCGCACTTGTGTTAGTGTTGAAAAACCACTTTTCGCACTTGTGTTGGTGCAGGAAACCACTTTTGCACTTGTATTAGTGTGCAAAAACCACTTTTCACACTTGTGTTAGTGTTGAAAAACCACTTTTCGCACTTGTGTTAGTGTTGAAAAACCACTTTTCGCACTTGTGTTAGTGTTGAAAAACCACTTTTCGCACTTGTGTTGGTGCAGGAAACCACTTTTGCACTTGTATTAGTGTGGAAAAAACACTTCTTGCACTTGTGTTAGTGTTGAAAAACCACTTTTGCACTTGTATTAGTGTGGAAAAACCACTTTTCGCACTTGTGTTAGTGTTGAAAAACCACTTTTCGCACTTGTGTTGGTGCAGGAAACCACTTTTGCACTTGTATTAGTGTGGAAAAAACACTTTTTGCACTTGTGTTAGTGTTGAAAAACCACTTTTCGCACTTATGTTAGTGTTGAAAAACCACTTTTCGCACTTATGTTGGTGCAGGAAACCACTTTTGTACTTGTATTAGTGTGGAAAAAACACTTTTCGCACTTGTGTTAGTGTTGAAAAACCACTTTTCGCACTTATGTTGGTGCAGGAAACCACTTTTGTACTTGTATTAGTGTGGAAAAAACACTTTTCGCACTTGTGATAGTGTTGAAAAACCACTTTTCACACTTGTGTTGGTGCAGGAAACCACTTTTGCACTTGTATTAGTGTGGAAAAAACACTTTTTGCACTTGTGATCATGTTGAAAAACCACTTTTGCACTTGTATTAGTGTGGAAAAACCACTTTTCGCACTTGTGTTAGTGTTGAAAAACCACTTTTCGCACTTGTGTTGGTGCAGGAAACCACTTTTGCACTTGTATTAGTGTGGAAAAACCACTTTTTGCACTTGTGCTAGTGTTGAAAAACCACTTTTCGCACTTGTGTTAGTGTTGAAAAACCACTTTTCGCACTTGTGTTGGTGCAGGAAACCACTTTTGCACTTGTATTAGTGTTGAAAAACCACTTTTCGCACTTGTGTTAGTGTTGAAAAACCACTTTTCGCACTTGTGTTGGTGCAGGAAACCACTTTTGCACTTGTATTAGTGTGGAAAAACCACTTTTTGCACTTGTGTTGATGCAGGAAACCACTTTTGCACTTGTGTTAGTGTTGAAAAACCACTTTTCGCACTTGTGTTAGTGTTGAAAAACCACTTTTCGCACTTGTGTTAGTGTTGAAAAACCACTTTTCGCACTTGTGTTGGTGCAGGAAACCACTTTTGCACTTGTATTAGTGTTGAAAAACCACTTTTCGCACTTGTGTTAGTGTTGAAAAACCACTTTTCGCACTTGTGTTGGTCAGGAAACCACTTTTGCACTTGTGTTAGTGTTGAAAAACCACTTTTCGCACTTGTGTTAGTGTTGAAAAACCACTTTTCGCACTTGTGTTGGTGCAGGAAACCACTTTTGCACTTGTATTAGTGTGGAAAAACCACTTTTCGCACTTGTGTTGGTACAGGAAACCACTTTTGCACTTGTATTAGTGTGGAAAAAACACTTTTTGCACTTGTGTTAGTGTTGAAAAACCACTTTTCGCACTTGTGTTAGTGTTGAAAAACCACTTTTCGCACTTGTGTTGGTACAGGAAACCACTTTTGCACTTGTATTAGTGTGGAAAAAACACTTTTTGCACTTGTGTTAGTGTTGAAAAACCACTTTTCGCACTTGTGTTGGTGCAGGAAACCACTTTTGCACTTGTATTAGTGTGGAAAAACCACTTTTCGCACTTGTGTTGGTGCAGGAAACCACTTTTGCACTTGTATTAGTGTGGAAAAACCACTTTTCGCACTTGTGTTAGTGTTGAAAAACCACTTTTCGCACTTGTGTTAGTGTTGAAAAACCACTTTTCGCACTTGTGTTAGTGTTGAAAAACCACTTTTCGCACTTGTGTTGGTGCAGGAAACCACTTTTGCACTTGTATTAGTGTAGAAAAAACACTTTTTGCACTTGTGTTAGTGTTGAAAAACCACTTTTTGCACTTGTGTTAGTGTTGAAAAACCACTTTTCGCACTTGTGTTAGTGTTGAAAAACCACTTTTCGCACTTGTGTTGGTGCAGGAAACCACTTTTGCACTTGTATTAGTGTAGAAAAAACACTTTTTGCACTTGTGTTAGTGTTGAAAAACCACTTTTCGCACTTGTGTTAGTGTTGAAAAACCACTTTTCGCACTTGTGTTGGTACAGGAAACCACTTTTGCACTTGTATTAGTGTGGAAAAACCACTTTTCGCTCTTGTGTTAGTGTTGAAAAACCACTTTTCGCACTTGTGTTGGTACAGGAAACCACTTTTGCACTTGTATTAGTGTGGAAAAACCACTTTTCGCACTTGTGTTGGTGCAGGAAACCACTTTTGCACTTGTATTAGTGTGGAAAAACCACTTTTCGCACTTGTGTTAGTGTTGAAAAACCACTTTTCGCACTTGTGTTAGTGTTGAAAAACCACTTTTCGCACTTGTGTTAGTGTTGAAAAACCACTTTTCGCACTTGTGTTGGTGCAGGAAACCACTTTTGCACTTGTATTAGTGTAGAAAAAACACTTTTTGCACTTGTGTTAGTGTTGAAAAACCACTTTTCGCACTTGTGTTAGTGTTGAAAAACCACTTTTCGCACTTGTGTTGGTACAGGAAACCACTTTTGCACTTGTATTAGTGTGGAAAAAACACTTTTCGCACTTGTGTTAGTGTTGAAAAACCACTTTTCGCACTTGTGTTAGTGCAGGAAACCACTTATGCACTTGTATTAGTGTGGAAAAACCACTTTTCGCACTTGTGTTAGTGTTGAAAAACCACTTTTCGCACTTGTATTAGTGTGGAAAAACACTTTTTGCACTTGTATTAGTGTAGAAAAAACACTTTTTGCACTTGTGATAGTGTTGAAAAACCACTTTTCGCACTTGTGTTGGTGCAGGAAACCACTTTTGCACTTGTATTAGTGTGGAAAAAAACACTTTTTGCACTTGTGATAGTGTTGAAAAACCACTTTTCGCACTTGTGTTATTGTTGAAAAACCACTTTTCGCACTTGTGTTATTGTTGAAAAACCACTTTTCGCACTTGTGTTGGTGCAGCAAACCACTTTTGCATTTGTATTAGTGTGGAAAAACCACTTTTCGCACTTGTGTTAGTGTTGAAAAACCACTTTTCGCACTTGTGTTAGTGTTGAAAAACCACTTTTCGCACTTGTGTTGGTGCAGGAAACCACTTTTGCACTTGTATTAGTGTTGTAAAACCACTTTTCGCACTTGTGTTAGTGTTGAAAAACCACTTTTTGCACTTGTGTTAGTGTTGAAAAACAACTTTTCGCACTTGTGTTGGTGCAGGAAACCACTTTTGCACTTGTATTAGTGTGGAAAAAACACTTTTTGCACTTGTGTTAGTGTTGAAAAACCACTTTTCGCACTTGTGTTGGTGCAGGAAACCACTTTTGCACTTGTATTAGTGTGGAAAAAACACTTTTTGCACTTGTGATAGTGTTGAAAAACCACTTTTCGCACTTGTGTTATTGTTGAAAAACCACTTTTCGCACTTGTGTTATTGTTGAAAAACCACTTTTCGCACTTGTGTTGGTGCAGCAAACCACTTTTGCATTTGTATTAGTGTGGAAAAACCACTTTTCGCACTTGTGTTAGTGTTGAAAAACCACTTTTCGCACTTGTGTTAGTGTTGAAAAACCACTTTTCGCACTTGTGTTGGTGCAGGAAACCACTTTTGCACTTGTATTAGTGTTGTAAAACCACTTTTCGCACTTGTGTTAGTGTTGAAAAACCACTTTTTGCACTTGTGTTAGTGTTGAAAAACAACTTTTCGCACTTGTGTTGGTGCAGGAAACCACTTTTGCACTTGTATTAGTGTGGAAAAAACACTTTTTGCACTTGTGTTAGTGTTGAAAAACCACTTTTCGCACTTGTGTTGGTGCAGGAAACCACTTTTGCACTTGTATTAGTGTGGAAAAAACACTTTTTGCACTTGTGATAGTGTTGAAAAACCACTTTTCGCACTTGTGTTTGTGTTGAAAAACCACTTTTCGCACTTGTATTAGTGTGGAAAAAACACTTTTTGCACTTGTATTAGTGTAGAAAAAACACTTTTTGCACTTGTGATAGTGTTGAAAAACCACTTTTCGCACTTGTTTGTTGCAGGAAACCACTTTTGCACTTGTATTAGTGTGGAAAAAACACTTTTTGCACTTGTGATAGTGTTGAAAAACTGCTTTTCGCACTTGTGTTAGTGTTGAAAAACCACTTTTCGCACTTGTGTTGGTGCAGGAAACCACTTTTGCACTTGTATTAGTGTGCAAAAACCACTTTTCACACTTGTGTTAGTGTTGAAAAACCACTTTTCGCACTTGTGTTAGTGTTGAAAAACCACTTTTCGCACTTGTGTTAGTGTTGAAAAACCACTTTTCGCACTTGTGTTGGTACAGGAAACCACTTTTGCACTTGTATTAGTGTGGAAAAAACACTTCTTGCACTTGTGTTAGTGTTGAAAAACCACTTTTGCACTTGTATTAGTGTGGAAAAACCACTTTTCGCACTTGTGTTAGTGTTGAAAAACCACTTTTCGCACTTGTGTTGGTGCAGGAAACCACTTTTGCACTTGTATTAGTGTGGAAAAACCACTTTTCACACTTGTGCTAGTGTTGAAAAACCACTTTTCGCACTTGTGTTAGTGTTGAAAAACCACTTTTCGCACTTGTGTTGGTGCAGGAAACCACTTTTGCACTTGTATTAGTGTGGAAAAAACACTTTTTGCACTTGTGTTAGTGTTGAAAAACCACTTTTCGCACTTGTGTTAGTGTTGAAAAACCACTTTTCGCACTTATGTTGGTGCAGGAAACCACTTTTGTACTTGTTTTAGTGTGGAAAAAACACTTTTCGCACTTGTGTTAGTGTTGAAAAACCACTTTTCGCACTTATGTTGGTGCAGGAAACCACTTTTGTACTTGTATTAGTGTGGAAAAAACACTTTTCGCACTTGTGATAGTGTTGAAAAACCACTTTTCACACTTGTGTTGGTGCAGGAAACCACTTTTGCACTTGTATTAGTGTGGAAAAAACACTTTTTGCACTTGTGATAGTGTTGAAAAACCACTTTTGCACTTGTATTAGTGTGGAAAACCACTTTTCGCACTTGTGTTAGTGTTGAAAAACCACTTTTCGCACTTGTGTTGGTGCAGGAAACCACTTTTGCACTTGTATTAGTGTGGAAAAACCACTTTTCGCACTTGTGCTAGTGTTGAAAAACCACTTTTCGCACTTGTGTTAGTGTTGAAAAACCACTTTTCGCACTTGTGTTGGTGCAGGAAACCACTTTTGCACTTGTATTAGTGTTGAAAAACCACTTTTCGCACTTGTGTTAGTGTTGAAAAACCACTTTTCGCACTTGTGTTGGTGCAGGAAACCACTTTTGCACTTGTATTAGTGTGGAAAAACCACTTTTTGCACTTGTGTTGATGCAGGAAACCACTTTTGCACTTGTGTTAGTGTTGAAAAACCACTTTTCGCACTTGTGTTAGTGTTGAAAAACCACTTTTCGCACTTGTGTTGGTGCAGGAAACCACTTTTGCACTTGTATTAGTGTGGAAAAACCACTTTTCGCACTTGTGTTGGTGCAGGAAACCACTTTTGCACTTGTATTAGTGTGGAAAAACCACTTTTCGCACTTGTGTTAGTGTTGAAAAACCACTTTTCGCACTTGTGTTAGTGTTGAAAAACCACTTTTCGCACTTGTGTTAGTGTTGAAAAACCACTTTTCGCACTTGTGTTGGTGCAGGAAACCACTTTTGCACTTGTATTAGTGTAGAAAAAACACTTTTAGCACTTGTGTTAGTGTTGAAAAACCACTTTTCGCACTTGTGTTAGTGTTGAAAAACCACTTTTCGCACTTGTGTTGGTACAGGAAACCACTTTTGCACTTGTATTAGCGTGGAAAAAACACTTTTTGCACTTGTGTTAGTGTTGAAAAACCACTTTTCGCACTTGTGTTGGTGCAGGAAACCACTTATGCACTTGTATTAGTGTGGAAAAACCACTTTTCGCACTTGTGTTAGTGTTGAAAAACCACTTTTCGCACTTGTATTAGTGTGGAAAAAACACTTTTTGCACTTGTATTAGTGTAGAAAAAACACTTTTTGCACTTGTGATAGTGTTGAAAAACCACTTTTCGCACTTGTGTTGGTGCAGGACACCACTTTTGCACTTGTATTAGTGTGGAAAAACCACTTTTCGCACTTGTGTTAGTGTTGAAAAACCACTTTTTGCACTTGTGTTGATGCAGGAAACCACTTTTGCACTTGTATTAGTGTGGAAAAACCACTTTTCGCACTTGTGTTAGTGTTGAAAAACCACTTTTCGTACTTGTGTTAGTGTTGAAAAACCACTTTTCGCACTTGTGTTAGTGGTGAAAAACCACTTTTCGCACTTGTGTTGGTGCAGGAAACCACTTTTGCACTTGTATTAGTGTAGAAAAAACACTTTTTGCACTTGTGTTAGTGTTGAAAAACCACTTTTCGCACTTGTGTTAGTGTTGAAAAACCACTTTTCGCACTTGTGTTGGTACAGGAAACCACTTTTGCACTTGTATTAGTGTGGAAAAAACACTTTTTGCACTTGTGTTAGTGTTGAAAAACCACTTTTCGCACTTGTGTTGGTGCAGGAAACCACTTTTGCACTTGTATTAGTGTGGAAAAACCACTTTTCGCACTTGTGTTGGTGCAGGAAACCACTTTTGCACTTGTATTAGTGTGGAAAAACCACTTTTCGCACTTGTGTTAGTGTTGAAAAACCACTTTTCGCACTTGTGTTAGTGTTGAAAAACCACTTTTCGCACTTGTGTTAGTGTTGAAAAACCACTTTTCGCACTTGTGTTGGTGCAGGAAACCACTTTTGCACTTGTATTAGTGTAGAAAAAACACTTTTTGCACTTGTGTTAGTGTTGAAAAACCACTTTTCGCACTTGTGTTAGTGTTGAAAAACCACTTTTCGCACTTGTGTTAGTGTTGAAAAACCACTTTTCGCACTTGTGTTGGTGCAGGAAACCACTTTTGCACTTGTATTAGTGTAGAAAAAACACTTTTTGCACTTGTGTTAGTGTTGAAAAACCACTTTTCGCACTTGTGTTAGTGTTGAAAAACCACTTTTCGCACTTGTGTTGGTACAGGAAACCACTTTTGCACTTGTATTAGTGTGGAAAAACCACTTTTCGCACTTGTGTTAGTGTTGAAAAACCACTTTTCGCACTTGTGTTGGTACAGGAAACCACTTTTGCACTTGTATTAGTGTGGAAAAACCACTTTTCGCACTTGTGTTGGTGCAGGAAACCACTTTTGCACTTGTATTAGTGTGGAAAAACCACTTTTCGCACTTGTGTTAGTGTTGAAAAACCACTTTTCGCACTTGTGTTAGTGTTGAAAAACCACTTTTCGCACTTGTGTTAGTGTTGAAAAACCACTTTTCGCACTTGTGTTGGTGCAGGAAACCACTTTTGCACTTGTATTAGTGTAGAAAAAACACTTTTTGCACTTGTGTTAGTGTTGAAAAACCACTTTTCGCACTTGTGTTAGTGTTGAAAAACCACTTTTCACACTTGTGTTGGTACAGGAAACCACTTTTGCACTTGTATTAGTGTGAAAAAAACACTTTTCGCACTTGTGTTAGTGTTGAAAAACCACTTTTCGCACTTGTGTTAGTGCAGGAAACCACTTATGCACTTGTATTAGTGTGGAAAAACCACTTTTCGCACTTGTGTTAGTGTTGAAAACCACTTTTCGCACTTGTATTAGTGTGGAAAAAACACTTTTTGCACTTGTATTAGTGTAGAAAAAACACTTTTTGCACTTGTGATAGTGTTGAAAAACCACTTTTCGCACTTGTGTTGGTGCAGGAAACCACTTTTGCACTTGTATTAGTGTGGAAAAAACACTTTTTGCACTTGTGATAGTGTTGAAAAACCACTTTTCGCACTTGTGTTATTGTTGAAAAACCACTTTTCGCACTTGTGTTATTGTTGAAAAACCACTTTTCGCACTTGTGTTGGTGCAGCAAACCACTTTTGCATTTGTATTAGTGTGGAAAAACCACTTTTCGCACTTGTGTTAGTGTTGAAAAACCACTTTTCGCACTTGTGTTAGTGTTGAAAAACCACTTTTCGCACTTGTGTTAGCGTTGAAAAACCACTTTTCGCACTTGTGTTGGTGCAGGAAACCACTTTTGCACTTGTATTAGTGTTGTAAAACCACTTTTCGCACTTGTGTTAGTGTTGAAAAACCACTTTTTGCACTTGTGTTAGTGTTGAAAAACAACTTTTCGCACTTGTGTTGGTGCAGGAAACCACTTTTGCACTTGTATTAGTGTGGAAAAAACACTTTTTGCACTTGTGTTAGTGTTGAAAAACCGCTTTTCGCACTTGTGTTAGTGTTGAAAAACCACTTTTCGCACTTGTGTTGGTGCAGGAAACCACTTTTGCACTTGTATTAGTGTGGAAAAAACACTTTTTGCACTTGTGATAGTGTTGAAAAACCACTTTTCGCACTTGTGTTTGTGTTGAAAAACCACTTTTTGCACTTGTATTAGTGTGGAAAAAACACTTTTTGCACTTGTATTAGTGTAGAAAAAACACTTTTTGCACTTGTGATAGTGTTGAAAAACCACTTTTCGCACTTGTGTTGTTGCAGGAAACCACTTTTGCACTTGTATTAGTGTGGAAAAAACACTTTTTGCACTTGTGATAGTGTTGAAAAACTGCTTTTCGCACTTGTGTTAGTGTTGAAAAACCACTTTTCGCACTTGTGTTGGTGCAGGAAACCACTTTTGCACTTGTATTAGTGTGCAAAAACCACTTTTCACACTTGTGTTAGTGTTGAAAAACCACTTTTCGCACTTGTGTTAGTGTTGAAAAACCACTTTTCGCACTTGTGTTGGTGTTGAAAAACCACTTTTCGCACTTGTGTTGGTGCAGGAAACCACTTTTGCACTTGTATTAGTGTGGAAAAAACACTTCTTGCACTTGTGTTAGTGTTGAAAAACCACTTTTGCACTTGTATTAGTGTGGAAAAACCACTTTTCGCACTTGTGTTAGTGTTGAAAAACCACTTTTCGCACTTGTGTTGGTGCAGGAAACCACTTTTGCACTTGTATTAGTGTGGAAAAACCACTTTTCGCACTTGTGCTAGTGTTGAAAAACCACTTTTCGCACTTGTGTTAGTGTTGAAAAACCACTTTTCGCACTTGTGTTGGTGCAGGAAACCACTTTTGCACTTGTATTAGTGTGGAAAAAACACTTTTTGCACTTGTGTTAGTGTTGAAAAACCACTTTTCGCACTTGTGTTAGTGTTGAAAAACCACTTTTCGCACTTATGTTGGTGCAGGAAACCACTTTTGTACTTGTATTAGTGTGGAAAAAACACTTTTCGCACTTGTGTTAGTGTTGAAAAACCACTTTTCGCACTTATGTTGGTGCAGGAAACCACTTTTGTACTTGTATTAGTGTGGAAAAAACACTTTTCGCACTTGTGATAGTGTTGAAAAACCACTTTTCACACTTGTGTTGGTGCAGGAAACCACTTTTGCACTTGTATTAGTGTGGAAAAAACACTTTTTGCACTTGTGATCGTGTTGAAAAACTACTTTTGCACTTGTATTAGTGTGGAAAAACCACTTTTCGCACTTGTGTTAGTGTTGAAAAACCACTTTTCGCACTTGTGTTGGTGCAGGAAACCACTTTTGCACTTGTATTAGTGTGGAAAAACCACTTTTCGCACTTGTGCTAGTGTTGAAAAACCACTTTTCGCACTTGTGTTAGTGTTGAAAAACCACTTTTCGCACTTGTGTTGGTGCAGGAAACCACTTTTGCACTTGTATTAGTGTTGAAAAACCACTTTTCGCACTTGTGTTAGTGTTGAAAAACCACTTTTCGCACTTGTGTTGGTGCAGGAAACCACTTTTGCACTTGTATTAGTGTGGAAAAACCACTTTTTGCACTTGTGTTGATGCAGGAAACCACTTTTGCACTTGTGTTAGTGTTGAAAAACCACCTTTCGCACTTGTGTTAGTGTTGAAAAACCACTTTTCGCACTTGTGTTAGTGTTGAAAAACCACTTTTCGCACTTGTGTTGGTGCAGGAAACCACTTTTGCACTTGTATTAGTGTTGAAAAACCACTTTTCGCACTTGTGTTAGTGTTGAAAAACCACTTTTCGCACTTGTGTTGGTCAGGAAACCACTTTTGCACTTGTGTTAGTGTTGAAAAACCACTTTTCGCACTTGTGTTAGTGTTGAAAAACCACTTTTCGCACTTGTGTTGGTGCAGGAAACCACTTTTGCACTTGTATTAGTGTGGAAAAACCACTTTTCGCACTTGTGTTGGTGCAGGAAACCACTTTTGCACTTGTATTAGTGTGGAAAAACCACTTTTCGCACTTGTATTAGTGTTGAAAAACCACTTTTCGCACTTGTGTTAGTGTTGAAAAACCACTTTTCGCACTTGTGTTAGTGTTGAAAAACCACTTTTCGCACTTGTGTTGGTGCAGGAAACCACTTTTGCACTTGTATTAGTGTAGAAAAAACACTTTTTGCACTTGTGTTAGTGTTGAAAAACCACTTTTCGCACTTGTGTTAGTGTTGAAAAACCACTTTTCGCACTTGTGTTGGTACAGGAAACCACTTTTGCACTTGTATTAGTGTGGAAAAAACACTTTTTGCACTTGTGTTAGTGTTGAAAAACCACTTTTCGCACTTGTGTTGGTGCAGGAAACCACTTTTGCACTTGTATTAGTGTGGAAAAACCACTTTTCGCACTTGTGTTGGTGCAGGAAACCACTTTTGCACTTGTATTAGTGTGGAAAAACCACTTTTCGCACTTGTGTTAGTGTTGAAAAACCACTTTTCGCACTTGTGTTAGTGTTGAAAAACCACTTTTCGCACTTGTGTTAGTGTTGAAAAACCACTTTTCGCACTTGTGTTGGTGCAGGAAACCACTTTTGCACTTGTATTAGTGTAGAAAAAACACTTTTTGCACTTGTGTTAGTGTTGAAAAACCACTTTTCGCACTTGTGTTAGTGTTGAAAAACCACTTTTCGCACTTGTGTTAGTGTTGAAAAACCACTTTTCGCACTTGTGTTGGTGCAGGAAACCACTTTTGCACTTGTATTAGTGTAGAAAAAACACTTTTTGCACTTGTGTTAGTGTTGAAAAACCACTTTTCGCACTTGTGTTAGTGTTGAAAAACCACTTTTCGCACTTGTGTTGGTACAGGAAACCACTTTTGCACTTGTATTAGTGTGGAAAAACCACTTTTCGCACTTGTGTTAGTGTTGAAAAACCACTTTTCGCACTTGTGTTGGTACAGGAAACCACTTTTGCACTTGTATTAGTGTGGAAAAACCACTTTTCGCACTTGTGTTGGTGCAGGAAACCACTTTTGCACTTGTATTAGTGTGGAAAAACCACTTTTCGCACTTGTGTTAGTGTTGAAAAACCACTTTTCGCACTTGTGTTAGTGTTGAAAAACCACTTTTCGCACTTGTGTTAGTGTTGAAAAACCACTTTTCGCACTTGTGTTGGTGCAGGAAACCACTTTTGCACTTGTATTAGTGTAGAAAAAACACTTTTTGCACTTGTGTTATTGTTGAAAAACCACTTTTCGCACTTGTGTTATTGTTGAAAAACCACTTTTCGCACTTGTGTTGGTGCAGCAAACCACTTTTGCATTTGTATTAGTGTGGAAAAACCACTTTTCGCACTTGTGTTAGTGTTGAAAAACCACTTTTCGCACTTGTGTTAGTGTTGAAAAACCACTTTTCGCACTTGTGTTAGTGTTGAAAAACCACTTTTCGCACTTGTGTTGGTGCAGGAAACCACTTTTGCACTTGTATTAGTGTTGTAAAACCACTTTTCGCACTTGTGTTAGTGTTGAAAAACCACTTTTTGCACTTGTGTTAGTGTTGAAAAACAACTTTCGCACTTGTGTTGGTGCAGGAAACCACTTTTGCACTTGTATTAGTGTGGAAAAAACACTTTTTGCACTTGTGTTAGTGTTGAAAAACCACTTTTCGCACTTGTGTTGGTGCAGGAAACCACTTTTGCACTTGTATTAGTGTGGAAAAAACACTTTTTGCACTTGTGATAGTGTTGAAAAACCACTTTTCGCACTTGTGTTTGTGTTGAAAAACCACTTTTCGCACTTGTATTAGTGTGGAAAAAACACTTTTTGCACTTGTATTAGTGTAGAAAAAACACTTTTTGCACTTGTGATAGTGTTGAAAAACCACTTTTCGCACTTGTTTGTTGCAGGAAACCACT
The DNA here is from genome assembly GCF_964187855.1 of Myxine glutinosa. NCBI lineage: Eukaryota > Metazoa > Chordata > Myxini > Myxiniformes > Myxinidae > Myxine > Myxine glutinosa. The sequence goes on from NW_027617718.1 coordinate 26,031, forward strand.
TTTGCACTTGTATTAGTGTGGAAAAAACACTTTTTGCACTTGTGATAGTGTTGAAAAACTGCTTTTCGCACTTGTGTTAGTGTTGAAAAACCACTTTTCGCACTTGTGTTGGTGCAGGAAACCACTTTTGCACTTGTATTAGTGTGCAAAAACCACTTTTCACACTTGTGTTAGTGTTGAAAAACCACTTTTCGCACTTGTGTTAGTGTTGAAAAACCACTTTTCGCACTTGTGTTAGTGTTGAAAAACCACTTTTCGCACTTGTGTTGGTACAGGAAACCACTTTTGCACTTGTATTAGTGTGGAAAAAACACTTCTTGCACTTGTGTTAGTGTTGAAAAACCACTTTTGCACTTGTATTAGTGTGGAAAAACCACTTTTCGCACTTGTGTTAGTGTTGAAAAACCACTTTTCGCACTTGTGTTGGTGCAGGAAACCACTTTTGCACTTGTATTAGTGTGGAAAAACCACTTTTCGCACTTGTGCTAGTGTTGAAAAACCACTTTTCGCACTTGTGTTAGTGTTGAAAAACCACTTTTCGCACTTGTGTTGGTGCAGGAAACCACTTTTGCACTTGTATTAGTGTGGAAAAAACACTTTTTGCACTTGTGTTAGTGTTGAAAAACCACTTTTCGCACTTGTGTTAGTGTTGAAAAACCACTTTTCGCACTTATGTTGGTGCAGGAAACCACTTTTGTACTTGTTTTAGTGTGGAAAAAACACTTTTCGCACTTGTGTTAGTGTTGAAAAACCACTTTTCGCACTTATGTTGGTGCAGGAAACCACTTTTGTACTTGTATTAGTGTGGAAAAAACACTTTTCGCACTTGTGATAGTGTTGAAAAACCACTTTTCACACTTGTGTTGGTGCAGGAAACCACTTTTGCACTTGTATTAGTGTGGAAAAAACACTTTTTGCACTTGTGATAGTGTTGAAAAACCACTTTTGCACTTGTATTAGTGTGGAAAACCACTTTTCGCACTTGTGTTAGTGTTGAAAAACCACTTTTCGCACTTGTGTTCGTGCAGGAAACCACTTTTGCACTTGTATTAGTGTGGAAAAACCACTTTTCGCACTTGTGTTAGTGTTGAAAAACCACTTTTCGCACTTGTGTTGGTGCAGGAAACCACTTTTGCACTTGTATTATTGTGGAAAAACCACTTTTTGCACTTGTGTTGATGCAGGAAACCACTTTTGCACTTGTGTTAGTGTTGAAAAACCACTTTTCGCACTTGTGTTAGTGTTGAAAAACCACTTTTCGCACTTGTGTTGGTGCAGGAAACCACTTTTGCACTTGTATTAGTGTGGAAAAACCACTTTTCGCACTTGTGTTGGTGCAGGAAACCACTTTTGCACTTGTATTAGTGTGGAAAAACCACTTTTCGCACTTGTGTTAGTGTTGAAAAACCACTTTTCGCACTTGTGTTAGTGTTGAAAAACCACTTTTCGCACTTGTGTTAGTGTTGAAAAACCACTTTTCGCACTTGTGTTGGTGCAGGAAACCACTTTTGCACTTGTATTAGTGTAGAAAAAACACTTTTTGCACTTGTGTTAGTGTTGAAAAACCACTTTTCGCACTTGTGTTGGTACAGGAAACCACTTTTGCACTTGTATTAGCGTGGAAAAAACACTTTTTGCACTTGTGTTAGTGTTGAAAAACCACTTTTCGCACTTGTGTTGGTGCAGGAAACCACTTATGCACTTGTATTAGTGTGGAAAAACCACTTTTCGCACTTGTGTTAGTGTTGAAAAACCACTTTTCGCACTTGTATTAGTGTGGAAAAAACACTTTTTGCACTTGTATTAGTGTAGAAAAAACACTTTTTGCACTTGTGATAGTGTTGAAAAACCACTTTTCGCACTTGTGTTGGTGCAGGAAACCACCTTTGCACTTGTATTAGTGTGGAAAAAACACTTTTTGCACTTGTGATAGTGTTGAAAAACCACTTTTCGCACTTGTGTTATTGTTGAAAAACCACTTTTCGCACTTGTGTTATTGTTGAAAAACCACTTTTCGCACTTGTGTTGGTGCAGCAAACCACTTTTGCATTTGTATTAGTGTGGAAAAACCACTTTTCGCACTTGTGTTAGTGTTGAAAAACCACTTTTCGCACTTGTGTTAGTGTTGAAAAACCACTTTTCGCACTTGTGTTAGTGTTGAAAAACCACTTTTCGCACTTGTGTTGGTGCAGGAAACAACTTTTGCACTTGTATTAGTGTGGAAAAAACACTTTTTGCACTGTGTTAGTGTTGAAAAACCGCTTTTCGCACTTGTGTTAGTGTTTAAAAACCACTTTTCGCACTTGTGTTGGTGCAGGAAACCACTTTTGCACTTGTATTAGTGTGGAATAAACCACTTTTCGCACTTGTGCTAGTGTTGAAAAACCACTTTTCGCACTTGTGTTAGTGTTGAAAAACCACTTTTCGCACTTGTGTTGGTGCAGGAAACCACTTTTGCACTTGTATTAGTGTGGAAAAAACACTTTTTGCACTTGTGTTAGTGTTGAAAAACCACTTTTCGCACTTGTGTTAGTGTTGAAAAACCACTTTTCGCACTTATGTTGGTGCAGGAAACCACTTTTGTACTTGTATTAGTGTGGAAAAAACACTTTTCGCACTTGTGTTAGTGTTGAAAAACCACTTTTCGCACTTATGTTGGTGCAGGAAACCACTTTTGTACTTGTATTAGTGTGGAAAATACACTTTTCGCACTTGTGATAGTGTTGAAAAACCACTTTTCACACTTGTGTTGGTGCAGGAAACCACTTTTGTACTTGTATTAGTGTGGAAAAAACACTTTTCACACTTGTGTTAGTGTTGAAAAACCACTTTTCGCACTTATGTTGGTGCAGGAAACCACTTTTGCACTTGTATTAGTGTAGAAAAAACACTTTTTGCACTTGTGTTAGTGTTGAAAAACCACTTTTCGCACTTGTGTTAGTGTTGAAAAACCACTTTTCGCACTTGTGTTGGTACAGGAAACCACTTTTGCACTTGTATTAGTGTGGAAAAAACACTTTTCGCACTTGTGTTAGTGTTGAAAAACCACTTTTCGCACTTGTGTTAGTGCAGGAAACCACTTATGCACTTGTATTAGTGTGGAAAAACCACTTTTCGCACTTGTGTTAGTGTTGAAAAACCACTTTTCGCACTTGTATTAGTGTGGAAAAAACACTTTTTGCACTTGTATTAGTGTAGAAAAAACACTTTTTGCACTTGTGATAGTGTTGAAAAACCACTTTTCGCACTTGTGTTGGTGCAGGAAACCACTTTTGCACTTGTATTAGTGTGGAAAAACCACTTTTCGCACTTGTGTTAGTGTTGAAAAACCACTTTTCGCACTTGTGTTAGTGTTGAAAAACCACTTTTCGCACTTGTGTTAGTGTTGAAAAACCACTTTTCGCACTTGTGTTGGTGCAGGAAACCACTTTTGCACTTGTATTAGTGTGGAAAAAACACTTTTTGCACTTGTGTTAGTGTTGAAAAACCACTTTTCGCACTTGTGTTAGTGTTGAAAAACCACTTTTCGCACTTATGTTGGTGCAGGAAACCACTTTTGTACTTGTATTAGTGTGGAAAAAACACTTTTCGCACTTGTGTTAGTGTTGAAAAACCACTTTTCGCACTTATGTTGGTGCAGGAAACCACTTTTGTACTTGTATTAGTGTGGAAAAAACACTTTTCGCACTTGTGATAGTGTTGAAAAACCACTTTTCACACTTGTGTTGGTGCAGGAAACCACTTTTGTACTTGTATTAGTGTGGAAAAAACACTTTTCGCACTTGTGTTAGTGTTGAAAAACCACTTTTCGCACTTATGTTGGTGCAGGAAACCACTTTTGCACTTGTATTAGTGTAGAAAAAACACTTTTTGCACTTGTGTTAGTGTTGAAAAACCACTTTTCGCACTTGTGTTAGTGTTGAAAAACCACTTTTCGCACTTGTGTTGGTACAGGAAACCACTTTTGCACTTGTATTAGTGTGGAAAAAACACTTTTCGCACTTGTGTTAGTGTTGAAAAACCACTTTTCGCACTTGTGTTAGTGCAGGAAACCACTTATGCACTTGTATTAGTGTGGAAAAACCACTTTTCGCACTTGTGTTAGTGTTGAAAAACCACTTTTCGCACTTGTATTAGTGTGCAAAAAACACTTTTTGCACTTGTATTAGTGTAGAAAAAACACTTTTTGCACTTGTGATAGTGTTGAAAAACCACTTTTCGCACTTGTGTTGGTGCAGGAAACCACTTTTGCACTTGTATTAGTGTGGAAAAAACACTTTTTGCACTTGTGATAGTGTTGAAAAACCACTTTTCGCACTTGTGTTATTGTTGAAAAACCACTTTTCGCACTTGTGTTATTGTTGAAAAACCACTTTTCGCACTTGTGTTGGTGCAGCAAACCACTTTTGCATTTGTATTAGTGTGGAAAAACCACTTTTCGCACTTGTGTTAGTGTTGAAAAACCACTTTTCGCACTTGTGTTAGTGTTGAAAAACCACTTTTCGCACTTGTGTTAGTGTTGAAAAACCACTTTTCGCACTTGTGTTGGTGCAGGAAACCACTTTTGCACTTGTATTAGTGTTGTAACACCACTTTTCGCACTTGTGTTAGTGTTGAAAAACCACTTTTTGCACTTGTGTTAGTGTTGAAAAACAACTTTTCGCACTTGTGTTGGTGCAGGAAACCACTTTTGCACTTGTATTAGTGTGGAAAAAACACTTTTTGCACTTGTGTTAGTGTTGAAAAACCACTTTTCGCACTTGTGTTGGTGCAGGAAACCACTTTTGCACTTGTATTAGTGTGGAAAAAACACTTTTTGCACTTGTGATAGTGTTGAAAAACCACTTTTCGCACTTGTGTTTGTGTTGAAAAACCACTTTTCGCACTTGTATTAGTGTGGAAAAAACACTTTTTGCACTTGTATTAGTGTAGAGAAAACACTTTTTGCACTTGTGATAGTGTTGAAAAACCACTTTTCGCACTTGTTTGTTGCAGGAAACCACTTTTGCACTTGTATTAGTGTGGAAAAAACACTTTTTGCACTTGTGATAGTGTTGAAAAACTGCTTTTCGCACTTGTGTTAGTGTTGAAAAACCACTTTTCGCACTTGTGTTGGTGCAGGAAACCACTTTTGCACTTGTATTAGTGTGCAAAAACCACTTTTCACACTTGTGTTAGTGTTGAAAAACCACTTTTCGCACTTGTGTTAGTGTTGAAAAACCACTTTTCGCACTTGTGTTAGTGTTGAAAAACCACTTTTCGCACTTGTGTTGGTACAGGAAACCACTTTTGCACTTGTATTAGTGTGGAAAAAACACTTCTTGCACTTGTATTAGTGTGGAAAAACCACTTTTCGCACTTGTGTTAGTGTTGAAAAACCACTTTTCGCACTTGTGTTGGTGCAGGAAACCACTTTTGCACTTGTATTAGTGTGGAAAACCACTTTTCGCACTTGTGCTAGTGTTGAAAAACCACTTTTCGCACTTGTGTTAGTGTTGAAAAACCACTTTTCGCACTTGTGTTGGTGCAGGAAACCACTTTTGCACTTGTATTAGTGTGGAAAAAACACTTTTTGCACTTGTGTTAGTGTTGAAAAACCACTTTTCGCACTTGTGTTAGTGTTGAAAAACCACTTTTCGCACTTATGTTGGTGCAGGAAACCACTTTTGTACTTGTTTTAGTGTGGAAAAAACACTTTTCGCACTTGTGTTAGTGTTGAAAAACCACTTTTCGCACTTATGTTGGTGCAGGAAACCACTTTTGTACTTGTATTAGTGTGGAAAATACACTTTTCGCACTTGTGATAGTGTTGAAAAACCACTTTTCACACTTGTGTTGGTGCAGGAAACCACTTTTGTACTTGTATTAGTGTGGAAAAAACACTTTTCACACTTGTGTTAGTGTTGAAAAACCACTTTTCGCACTTATGTTGGTGCAGGAAACCACTTTTGCACTTGTATTAGTGTAGAAAAAACACTTTTTGCACTTGTGTTAGTGTTGAAAAACCACTTTTCGCACTTGTGTTAGTGTTGAAAAACCACTTTTCGCACTTGTGTTGGTACAGGAAACCACTTTTGCACTTGTATTAGTGTGGAAAAAACACTTTTCGCACTTGTGTTAGTGTTGAAAAACCACTTTTCGCACTTGTGTTAGTGCAGGAAACCACTTATGCACTTGTATTAGTGTGGAAAAACCACTTTTCGCACTTGTGTTAGTGTTGAAAAACCACTTTTCGCACTTGTATTAGTGTGGAAAAAACACTTTTTGCACTTGTATTAGTGTAGAAAAAACACTTTTTGCACTTGTGATAGTGTTGAAAAACCACTTTTCGCACTTGTGTTGGTGCAGGAAACCACTTTTGCACTTGTATTAGTGTGGAAAAACCACTTTTCGCACTTGTGTTAGTGTTGAAAAACCACTTTTCGCACTTGTGTTAGTGTTGAAAAACCACTTTTCGCACTTGTGTTAGTGTTGAAAAACCACTTTTCGCACTTGTGTTGGTGCAGGAAACCACTTTTGCACTTGTATTAGTGTGGAAAAAACACTTTTTGCACTTGTGTTAGTGTTGAAAAACCACTTTTCGCACTTGTGTTAGTGTTGAAAAACCACTTTTCGCACTTATGTTGGTGCAGGAAACCACTTTTGTACTTGTATTAGTGTGGAAAAAACACTTTTCGCACTTGTGTTAGTGTTGAAAAACCACTTTTCGCACTTATGTTGGTGCAGGAAACCACTTTTGTACTTGTATTAGTGTGGAAAAAACACTTTTCGCACTTGTGATAGTGTTGAAAAACCACTTTTCACACTTGTGTTGGTGCAGGAAACCACTTTTGTACTTGTATTAGTGTGGAAAAAACACTTTTCGCACTTGTGTTAGTGTTGAAAAACCACTTTTCGCACTTATGTTGGTGCAGGAAACCACTTTTGCACTTGTATTAGTGTAGAAAAAACACTTTTTGCACTTGTGTTAGTGTTGAAAAACCACTTTTCGCACTTGTGTTAGTGTTGAAAAACCACTTTTCGCACTTGTGTTGGTACAGGAAACCACTTTTGCACTTGTATTAGTGTGGAAAAAACACTTTTCGCACTTGTGTTAGTGTTGAAAAACCACTTTTCGCACTTGTGTTAGTGCAGGAAACCACTTATGCACTTGTATTAGTGTGGAAAAACCACTTTTCGCACTTGTGTTAGTGTTGAAAAACCACTTTTCGCACTTGTATTAGTGTGCAAAAAACACTTTTTGCACTTGTATTAGTGTAGAAAAAACACTTTTTGCACTTGTGATAGTGTTGAAAAACCACTTTTCGCACTTGTGTTGGTGCAGGAAACCACTTTTGCACTTGTATTAGTGTGGAAAAAACACTTTTTGCACTTGTGATAGTGTTGAAAAACCACTTTTCGCACTTGTGTTATTGTTGAAAAACCACTTTTCGCACTTGTGTTATTGTTGAAAAACCACTTTTCGCACTTGTGTTGGTGCAGCAAACCACTTTTGCATTTGTATTAGTGTGGAAAAACCACTTTTCGCACTTGTGTTAGTGTTGAAAAACCACTTTTCGCACTTGTGTTAGTGTTGAAAAACCACTTTTCGCACTTGTGTTAGTGTTGAAAAACCACTTTTCGCACTTGTGTTGGTGCAGGAAACCACTTTTGCACTTGTATTAGTGTTGTAACACCACTTTTCGCACTTGTGTTAGTGTTGAAAAACCACTTTTTGCACTTGTGTTAGTGTTGAAAAACAACTTTTCGCACTTGTGTTGGTGCAGGAAACCACTTTTGCACTTGTATTAGTGTGGAAAAAACACTTTTTGCACTTGTGTTAGTGTTGAAAAACCACTTTTCGCACTTGTGTTGGTGCAGGAAACCACTTTTGCACTTGTATTAGTGTGGAAAAAACACTTTTTGCACTTGTGATAGTGTTGAAAAACCACTTTTCGCACTTGTGTTTGTGTTGAAAAACCACTTTTCGCACTTGTATTAGTGTGGAAAAAACACTTTTTGCACTTGTATTAGTGTAGAGAAAACACTTTTTGCACTTGTGATAGTGTTGAAAAACCACTTTTCGCACTTGTTTGTTGCAGGAAACCACTTTTGCACTTGTATTAGTGTGGAAAAAACACTTTTTGCACTTGTGATAGTGTTGAAAAACTGCTTTTCGCACTTGTGTTAGTGTTGAAAAACCACTTTTCGCACTTGTGTTGGTGCAGGAAACCACTTTTGCACTTGTATTAGTGTGCAAAAACCACTTTTCACACTTGTGTTAGTGTTGAAAAACCACTTTTCGCACTTGTGTTAGTGTTGAAAAACCACTTTTCGCACTTGTGTTAGTGTTGAAAAACCACTTTTCGCACTTGTGTTGGTACAGGAAACCACTTTTGCACTTGTATTAGTGTGGAAAAAACACTTCTTGCACTTGTATTAGTGTGGAAAAACCACTTTTCGCACTTGTGTTAGTGTTGAAAAACCACTTTTCGCACTTGTGTTGGTGCAGGAAACCACTTTTGCACTTGTATTAGTGTGGAAAAACCACTTTTCGCACTTGTGCTAGTGTTGAAAAACCACTTTTCGCACTTGTGTTAGTGTTGAAAAACCACTTTTCGCACTTGTGTTGGTGCAGGAAACCACTTTTGCACTTGTATTAGTGTGGAAAAAACACTTTTTGCACTTGTGTTAGTGTTGAAAAACCACTTTTCGCACTTGTGTTAGTGTTGAAAAACCACTTTTCGCACTTATGTTGGTGCAGGAAACCACTTTTGTACTTGTTTTAGTGTGGAAAAAACACTTTTCGCACTTGTGTTAGTGTTGAAAAACCACTTTTCGCACTTATGTTGGTGCAGGAAACCACTTTTGTACTTGTATTAGTGTGGAAAAAACACTTTTCGCACTTGTGATAGTGTTGAAAAACCACTTTTCACACTTGTGTTGGTGCAGGAAACCACTTTTGCACTTGTATTAGTGTGGAAAAAACACTTTTTGCACTTGTGATAGTGTTGAAAAACCACTTTTGCACTTGTATTAGTGTGGAAAACCACTTTTCGCACTTGTGTTAGTGTTGAAAAACCACTTTTCGCACTTGTGTTGGTGCAGGAAACCACTTTTGCACTTGTATTAGTGTGGAAAAACCACTTTTCGCACTTGTGCTGGTGTTGAAAAACCACTTTTCGCACTTGTGTTAGTGTTGAAAAACCACTTTTCGCACTTGTGTTGGTGCAGGAAACCACTTTTGCACTTGTATTAGTGTTGAAAAACCACTTTTCGCACTTGTGTTAGTGTTGAAAAACCACTTTTCGCACTTGTGTTGGTGCAGGAAACCACTTTTGCACTTGTATTAGTGTGGAAAAACCACTTTTTGCACTTGTGTTGATGCAGGAAACCACTTTTGCACTTGTGTTAGTGTTGAAAAACCACTTTTCGCACTTGTGTTAGTGTTGAAAAACCACTTTTCGCACTTGTGTTGGTGCAGGAAACCACTTTTGCACTTGTATTAGTGTGGAAAAACCACTTTTCGCACTTGTGTTGGTGCAGGAAACCACTTTTGCACTTGTATTAGTGTGGAAAAACCACTTTTCGCACTTGTGTTAGTGTTGAAAAACCACTTTTCGCACTTGTGTTAGTGTTGAAAAACCACTTTTCGCACTTGTGTTAGTGTTGAAAAACCACTTTTCGCACTTGTGTTGGTGCAGGAAACCACTTTTGCACTTGTATTAGTGTAGAAAAAACACTTTTTGCACTTGTGTTAGTGTTGAAAAACCACTTTTCGCACTTGTGTTAGTGTTGAAAAACCACTTTTCGCACTTGTGTTGGTACAGAAAACCACTTTTGCACTTGTATTAGCGTGGAAAAAACACTTTTTGCACTTGTGTTAGTGTTGAAAAACCACTTTGCGCACTTGTGTTGGTGCAGGAAACCACTTATGCACTTGTATTAGTGTGGCAAAACCACTTTTCGCACTTGTGTTAGTGTTGAAAAACCACTTTTCGCACTTGTATTAGTGTGGAAAAAACACTTTTTGCACTTGTATTAGTGTAGAAAAAACACTTTTTGCACTTGTGATAGTGTTGAAAAACCACTTTTCGCACTTGTGTTGGTGCAGGAAACCACCTTTGCACTTGTATTAGTGTGGAAAAAACACTTTTTGCACTTGTGATAGTGTTGAAAAACCACTTTTCGCACTTGTGTTATTGTTGAAAAACCACTTTTCGCACTTGTGTTATTGTTGAAAAACCACTTTTCGCACTTGTGTTGGTGCAGCAAACCACTTTTGCATTTGTATTAGTGTGGAAAAACCACTTTTCGCACTTGTGTTAGTGTTGAAAAACCACTTTTCGCACTTGTGTTAGTGTTGAAAAACCACTTTTCGCACTTGTGTTAGTGTTGAAAAACCACTTTTCGCACTTGTGTTGGTGCAGGAAACCACTTTTGCACTTGTATTAGTGTTGAAAAACCACTTTTCGCACTTGTGTTAGTGTTGAAAAACCACTTTTCGCACTTGTGTTAGTGTTGAAAAACAACTTTTCGCACTTGTGTTGGTGCAGGAAACCACTTTTGCACTTGTATTAGTGTGGAAAAAACACTTTTTGCACTGTGTTAGTGTTGAAAAACCGCTTTTCGCACTTGTGTTAGTGTTTAAAAACCACTTTTCGCACTTGTGTTGGTGCAGGAAACCACTTTTGCACTTGTATTAGTGTGGAATAAACCACTTTTCGCACTTGTGCTAGTGTTGAAAAACCACTTTTCGCACTTGTGTTAGTGTTGAAAAACCACTTTTCGCACTTGTGTTGGTGCAGGAAACCACTTTTGCACTTGTATTAGTGTGGAAAAAACACTTTTTGCACTTGTGTTAGTGTTGAAAAACCACTTTTCGCACTTGTGTTAGTGTTGAAAAACCACTTTTCGCACTTATGTTGGTGCAGGAAACCACTTTTGTACTTGTATTAGTGTGGAAAAAACACTTTTCGCACTTGTGTTAGTGTTGAAAAACCACTTTTCGCACTTATGTTGGTGCAGGAAACCACTTTTGTACTTGTATTAGTGTTGAAAAACTGCTTTTCGCACTTGTGTTAGTGTTGAAAAACCACTTTTCGCACTTGTGTTGGTGCAGGAAACCACTTTTGCACTTGTATTAGTGTGCAAAAACCACTTTTTGCACTTGTGTTAGTGTTGAAAAACAACTTTTCGCACTTGTGTTGGTGCAGGAAACCACTTTTGCACTTGTATTAGTGTGGAAAAAACACTTTTTGCACTTGTGTTAGTGTTGAAAAACCGCTTTTCGCACTTGTGGTAGTGTTGAAAAACCACTTTTCGCACTTGTGTTGGTGCAGGAAACCACTTTTGCACTTGTATTAGTGTGGAAAAAACACTTTTTGCACTTGTGATAGTGTTGAAAAACCACTTTTCGCACTTGTGTTTGTGTTGAAAAACCACTTTTCGCACTTGTATTAGTGTGGAAAAAACACTTTTTGCACTTGTATTAGTGTAGAAAAAACACTTTTTGCACTTGTGATAGTGTTGAAAAACCACTTTTCGCACTTGTGTTGTTGCAGGAAACCACTTTTGCACTTGTATTAGTGTGGAAAAAACACTTTTTGCACTTGTGATAGTGTTGAAAAACTGCTTTTCGCACTTGTGTTAGTGTTGAAAAACCACTTTTCGCACTTGTGTTGGTGCAGGAAACCACTTTTGCACTTGTATAAGTGTGCAAAAACCACTTTTCACACTTGTGTTAGTGTTGAAAAACCACTTTTCGCACTTGTGTTAGTGTTGAAAAACCACTTTTCGCACTTGTGTTAGTGTTGAAAAACCACTTTTCGCACTTGTGTTGGTACAGGAAACCACTTTTGCACTTGTATTAGTGTGGAAAAAACACTTCTTGCACTTGTGTTAGTGTTGAAAAACCACTTTTGCACTTGTATTAGTGTGGAAAAACCACTTTTCGCACTTGTGTTAGTGTTGAAAAACCACTTTTCGCACTTGTGTTGGTGCAGGAAACCACTTTTGCACTTGTATTAGTGTGGAAAAACCACTTTTCGCACTTGTGCTAGTGTTGAAAAACCACTTTTCGCACTTGTGTTAGTGTTGAAAAACCACTTTTCGCACTTGTGTTAGTGTTGAAAAACCACTTTTCGCACTTGTGTTGGTGCAGGAAACCACATTTGCACTTTTATTAGTGTGGAAAAAACACTTTTTGCACTTGTGTTAGTGTTGAAAAACCACTTTTGGCACTGGTGTTAGTGTTGAAAAACCACTTTTCGCACTTATGTTGGTGCAGGAAACCACTTTTGTACTTGTATTAGTGTGGAAAAAACACTTTTCGCACTTGTGTTAGTGTTGAAAAACCACTTTTCGCACTTATGTTGGTGCAGGAAACCACTTTTGTACTTGTATTAGTGTGGAAAAAACACTTTTCGCACTTGTGATAGTGTTGAAAAACCACTTTTCACACTTGTGTTGGTGCAGGAAACCACTTTTGCACTTGTATTAGTGTGGAAAAAACACTTTTTGCACTTGTGATAGTGTTGAAAAACCACTTTTGCACTTGTATTAGTGTGGAAAAACCACTTTTCGCACTTGTGTTAGTGTTGAAAAACCACTTTTCGCACTTGTGTTGGTGCAGGAAACCACTTTTGCACTTGTATTAGTGTGGAAAAACCACTTTTCGCACTTGTGCTAGTGTTGAAAAACCACTTTTCGCACTTGTGTTAGTGTTGAAAAACCACTTTTCGCACTTGTGTTGGTGCAGGAAACCACTTTTGCACTTGTATTAGTGTTGAAAAACCACTTTTCGCACTTGTGTTAGTGTTGAAAAACCACTTTTCGCACTTGTGTTGGTGCAGGAAACCACTTTTGCACTTGTATTAGTGTGGAAAAACCACTTTTTGCACTTGTGTTGATGCAGGAAACCACTTTTGCACTTGTGTTAGTGTTGAAAAACCACTTTTCGCACTTGTGTTAGTGTTGAAAAACCACTTTTCGCACTTGTGTTGGTGCAGGAAACCACTTTTGCACTTGTATTAGTGTGGAAAAACCACTTTTTGCACTTGTGTTGGTGCAGGAAACCACTTTTGCACTTGTATTAGTGTGGAAAAACCACTTTTCGCACTTGCGTTAGTGTTGAAAAACCACTTTTCGCACTTGTGTTAGTGTTGAAAAACCACTTTTCGCACTTGTGTTAGTGTTGAAAAACCACTTTTCGCACTTGTGTTGGTGCAGGAAACCACTTTTGCACTTGTATTAGTGTAGAAAAAACACTTTTTGCACTTGTGTTAGTGTTGAAAAACCACTTTTCGCACTTGTGTTAGTGTTGAAAAACCACTTTTCGCACTTGTGTTGGTACAGGAAACCACTTTTGCACTTGTATTAGCGTGGAAAAAACACTTTTTGCACTTGTATTAGTGTAGAAAAAACACTTTTTGCACTTGTGATAGTGTTGAAAAACCACTTTTCGCACTTGTGTTGGTGCAGGAAACCACCTTTGCACTTGTATTAGTGTGGAAAAAACACTTTTTGCACTTGTGATAGTGTTGAAAAACCACTTTTCGCACTTGTGTTATTGTTGAAAAACCACTTTTCGCACTTGTGTTATTGTTGAAAAACCACTTTTCGCACTTGTGTTGGTGCAGCAAACCACTTTTGCATTTGTATTAGTGTGGAAAAACCACTTTTCGCACTTGTGTTAGTGTTGAAAAACCACTTTTCGCACTTGTGTTAGTGTTGAAAAACCACTTTTCGCACTTGTGTTAGTGTTGAAAAACCACTTTTCGCACTTGTGTTGGTGCAGGAAACCACTTTTGCACTTGTATTAGTGTTGAAAAACCACTTTTCGCACTTGTGTTAGTGTTGAAAAAGCACTTTTCGCACTTGTGTTAGTGTTGAAAAACAACTTTTCGCACTTGTGTTGGTGCAGGAAACCACTTTTGCACTTGTATTAGTGTGGAAAAAACACTTTTTGCACTGTGTTAGTGTTGAAAAACCGCTTTTCGCACTTGTGTTAGTGTTTAAAAACCACTTTTCGCACTTGTGTTGGTGCAGGAAACCACTTTTGTACTTGTATTAGTGTGGAAAAAACACTTTTCGCACTTGTGTTAGTGTTGAAAAACCACTTTTCGCACTTATGTTGGTGCAGGAAACCACTTTTGTACTTGTATTAGTGTGGAAAAAACACTTTTCGCACTTGTGATAGTGTTGAAAAACCACTTTTCACACTTGTGTTGGTGCAGGAAACCACTTTTGTACTTGTATTAGTGTGGAAAAAACACTTTTCGCACTTGTGTTAGTGTTGAAAAACCACTTTTCGCACTTATGTTGGTGCAGGAAACCACTTTTGCACTTGTATTAGTGTGGAAAAAACACTTTTTGCACTTGTGTTAGTGTTGAAAAACCGCTTTTCGCACTTGTGTTAGTGTTGAAAAACCACTTTTCGCACTTGTGTTGGTGCAGGAAACCACTTTTGCACTTGTATTAGTGTGGAAAAAACACTTTTTGCACTTGTGATAGTGTTGAAAACCACTTTTCGCACTTGTGTTTGTGTTGAAAAACCACTTTTCGCACTTGTATTAGTGTGGAAAAAACACTTTTTGCACTTGTATTAGTGTAGAAAAAACACTTTTTGCACTTGTGATAGTGTTGAAAAACCGATTTTCGCACTTGTGTTGTTGCAGGAAACCACTTTTGCACTTGTATTAGTGTGGAAAAAACACTTTTTGCACTTGTGATAGTGTTGAAAAACTGCTTTTCGCACTTGTGTTAGTGTTGAAAAACCACTTTTCGCACTTGTGTTGGTGCAGGAAACCACTTTTGCACTTGTATTAGTGTGCAAAAACCACTTTTCACACTTGTGTTAGTGTTGAAAAACCACTTTTCGCACTTGTGTTAGTGTTGAAAAACCACTTTTCGCACTTGTGTTAGTGTTGAAAAACCACTTTTCGCACTTGTGTTGGTACAGGAAACCACTTTTGCACTTGTATTAGTGTGGAAAAAACACTTCTTGCACTTGTGTTAGTGTTGAAAAACCACTTTTGCACTTGTATTAGTGTGGAAAAACCACTTTTCGCACTTGTGTTAGTGTTGAAAAACCACTTTTCGCACTTGTGTTGGTGCAGGAAACCACTTTTGCACTTGTATTAGTGTGGAAAAACCACTTTTCGCACTTGTGCTAGTGTTGAAAAACCACTTTTCGCACTTGTGTTAGTGTTGAAAAACCACTTTTCGCACTTGTGTTGGTGCAGGAAACCACTTTTGCACTTGTATTAGTGTGGAAAAAACACTTTTTGCACTTGTGTTAGTGTTGAAAAACCACTTTTCGCACTTGTGTTAGTGTTGAAAAACCACTTTTCGCACTTATGTTGGTGCAGGAAACCACTTTTGTACTTGTATTAGTGTGGAAAAAACACTTTTCGCACTTGTGTTAGTGTTGAAAAACCACTTTTCGCACTTATGTTGGTGCAGGAAACCACTTTTGTACTTGTATTAGTGTGGAAAAAACACTTTTCGCACTTGTGATATTGTTGAAAAACCACTTTTCACACTTGTGTTGGTGCAGGAAACCACTTTTGCACTTGCATTAGTGTGGAAAAAACACTTTTTGCACTTGTGATAGTGTTGAAAAACCACTTTTGCACTTGTATTAGTGTGGAAAAACCACTTTTCGCACTTGTGTTAGTGTTGAAAAACCACTTTTCGCACTTGTGTTGGTGCAGGAAACCACTTTTGCACTTGTATTAGTGTGGAAAAACCACTTTTCGCACTTGTGCTAGTGTTGAAAAACCACTTTTCGCACTTGTGTTAGTGTTGAAAAACCACTTTTCGCACTTGTGTTGGTGCAGGAAACCACTTTTGCACTTGTATTAGTGTTGAAAAACCACTTTTCGCACTTGTGTTAGTGTTGAAAAACCACTTTTCGCACTTGTGTTGGTGCAGGAAACCACTTTTGCACTTGTATTAGTGTGGAAAAACCACTTTTTGCACTTGTGTTGATGCAGGAAACCACTTTTGCACTTGTGTTAGTGTTGAAAAACCACTTTTCGCACTTGTGTTAGTGTTGAAAAACCACTTTTCGCACTTGTGTTGGTGCAGGAAACCACTTTTGCACTTGCATTAGTGTGGAAAAACCACTTTTCGCACTTGTGTTGGTGCAGGAAACCACTTTTGCACTTGTATTAGTGTGGAAAAACCACTTTTCGCACTTGTGTTAGTGTTGAAAAACCACTTTTCGCACTTGTGTTAGTGTTGAAAAACCACTTTTCGCACTTGTGTTAGTGTTGAAAAACCACTTTTCGCACTTGTGTTGGTGCAGGAAACCACTTTTGCACTTGTATTAGTGTAGAAAAAACACTTTTTGCACTTGTGTTAGTGTTGAAAAACCACTTTTCGCACTTGTGTTAGTGTTGAAAAACCACTTTTCGCCCTTGTGTTGGTACAGGAAACCACTTTTGCACTTGTATTAGCGTGGAAAAAACACTTTTTGCACTTGTGTTGGTGCAGGAAACCACTTTTGCACTTGTATTAGTGTGCAAAAACCACTTTTCACACTTGTGTTAGTGTTGAAAAACCACTTTTCGCACTTGTGTTAGTGTTGAAAAACCACTTTTCGCACTTGTGTTAGTGTTGAAAAACCACTTTTCGCACTTGTGTTGGTACAGGAAACCACTTTTGCACTTGTATTAGTGTGGAAAAAACACTTCTTGCACTTGTGTTAGTGTTGAAAAACCACTTTTGCACTTGTATTAGTGTGGAAAAACCACTTTTCGCACTTGTGTTAGTGTTGAAAAACCACTTTTCGCACTTGTGTTGGTGCAGGAAACCACTTTTGCACTTGTATTAGTGTGGAAAAACCACTTTTCGCACTTGTGCTAGTGTTGAAAAACCACTTTTCGCACTTGTGTTAGTGTTGAAAAACCACTTTTCGCACTTGTGTTGGTGCAGGAAACCACTTTTGCACTTGTATTAGTGTGGAAAAAACACTTTTTGCACCTGTGTTAGTGTTGAAAAACCACTTTTCGCACTTGTGTTAGTGTTGAAAAACCACTTTTCGCACTTATGTTGGTGCAGGAAACCACTTTTGTACTTGTATTAGTGTGGAAAAAACACTTTTCGCACTTGTGTTAGTGTTGAAAAACCACTTTTCGCACTTATGTTGGTGCAGGAAACCACTTTTGTACTTGTATTAGTGTGGAAAAAACACTTTTCGCACTTGTGATATTGTTGAAAAACCACTTTTCACACTTGTGTTGGTGCAGGAAACCACTTTTGCACTTGCATTAGTGTGGAAAAAACACTTTTTGCACTTGTGATAGTGTTGAAAAACCACTTTTGCACTTGTATTAGTGTGGAAAAACCACTTTTCGCACTTGTGTTAGTGTTGAAAAACCACTTTTCGCACTTGTGTTGGTGCAGGAAACCACTTTTGCACTTGTATTAGTGTGGAAAAACCACTTTTCGCACTTGTGCTAGTGTTGAAAAACCACTTTTCGCACTTGTGTTAGTGTTGAAAAACCACTTTTCGCACTTGTGTTGGTGCAGGAAACCACTTTTGCACTTGTATTAGTGTTGAAAAACCACTTTTCGCACTTGTGTTAGTGTTGAAAAACCACTTTTCGCACTTGTGTTGGTGCAGGAAACCACTTTTGCACTTGTATTAGTGTGGAAAAACCACTTTTTGCACTTGTGTTGATGCAGGAAACCACTTTTGCACTTGTGTTAGTGTTGAAAAACCACTTTTCGCACTTGTGTTAGTGTTGAAAAACCACTTTTCGCACTTGTGTTGGTGCAGGAAACCACTTTTGCACTTGTATTAGTGTGGAAAAACCACTTTTCGCACTTGTGTTGGTGCAGGAAACCACTTTTGCACTTGTATTAGTGTGGAAAAACCACTTTTCGCACTTGTGTTAGTGTTGAAAAACCACTTTTCGCACTTGTGTTAGTGTTGAAAAACCACTTTTCGCACTTGTGTTAGTGTTGAAAAACCACTTTTCGCACTTGTGTTGGTGCAGGAAACCACTTTTGCACTTGTATTAGTGTAGAAAAAACACTTTTTGCACTTGTGTTAGTGTTGAAAAACCACTTTTCGCACTTGTGTTAGTGTTGAAAAACCACTTTTCGCCCTTGTGTTGGTACAGGAAACCACTTTTGCACTTGTATTAGCGTGGAAAAAACACTTTTTGCACTTGTGTTAGTGTTGAAAAACCACTTTTCGCACTTGTGTTGGTGCAGGAAACCACTTATGCACTTGTATTAGTGTGGAAAAACCACTTTTCGCACTTGTGTTAGTGTTGAAAAACCACTTTTCGCACTTGTATTAGTGTGGAAAAAACACTTTTTGCACTTGTATTAGTGTAGAAAAAACACTTTTTGCACTTGTGATAGTGTTGAAAAACCACTTTTCGCACTTGTGTTGGTGCAGGAAACCACTTTTGCACTTGTATTAGTGTGGAAAAAACACTTTTTGCACTTGTGATAGTGTTGAAAAACCACTTTTCGCACTTGTGTTATTGTTGAAAAACCACTTTTCGCACTTGTGTTATTGTTGAAAAACCACTTTTCGCACTTGTGTTGGTGCAGCAAACCACTTTTGCATTTGTATTAGTGTGGAAAAACCACTTTTCGCACTTGTGTTAGTGTTGAAAAACCACTTTTCGCACTTGTGTTAGTGTTGAAAAACCACTTTTCGCATTTGTGTTAGTGTTGAAAAACCACTTTTCGCACTTGTGTTGGTGCAGGAAACCACTTTTGCACTTGTATTAGTGTTGAAAAACCACTTTTCGCACTTGTGTTAGTGTTGAAAAACCACTTTTCGCACTTGTGTTAGTGTTGAAAAACAACTTTTCGCACTTGTGTTGGTGCAGGAAACCACTTTTGCACTTGTATTAGTGTGGAAAAAACACTTTTTGCACTGTGTTAGTGTTGAAAAACCGCTTTTCACACTTGTGTTAGTGTTTAAAAACCACTTTTCGCACTTGTGTTGGTGCAGGAAACCACTTTTGCACTTGTATTAGTGTGGAATAAACCACTTTTCGCACTTGTGCTAGTGTTGAAAAACCACTTTTCGCACTTGTGTTAGTGTTGAAAAACCACTTTTCGCACTTGTGTTGGTGCAGGAAACCACTTTTGCACTTGTATTAGTGTGGAAAAAACACTTTTTGCACTTGTGTTAGTGTTGAAAAACCACTTTTCGCACTTGTGTTAGTGTTGAAAAACCACTTTTCGCACTTATGTTGGTGCAGGAAACCACTTTTGTACTTGTATTAGTGTGGAAAAAACACTTTTCGCACTTGTGTTAGTGTTGAAAAACCACTTTTTGCACTTATGTTGGTGCAGGAAACCACTTTTGTACTTGTATTAGTGTGGAAAAAACACTTTTCGCACTTGTGATAGTGTTGAAAAACCACTTTTCACACTTGTGTTGGTGCAGGAAACCACTTTTGCACTTGTATTAGTGTGGAAAAAACACTTTTTGCACTTGTGATAGTGTTGAAAAACCACTTTTTGCACTTGTGTTAGTGTTGAAAAACCACTTTTTGCACTTGTGTTGATGCCGGAAACCACTTTTGCACTTGTATTAGTGTGGAAAAACCACTTTTCGCACTTGTTAGTGTTGAAAAAACACTTTTCGCACTTGTGTTAGTGTTGAAAAACCACTTTTCGCACTTGTGTTAGTGTTGAAAAACCACTTTTCGCACTTGTGTTGGTGCAGGAAACCACTTTGGCACTTGTATTAGTGTGGAAAAAACACTTTTTGCACTTGTGATTGTGTTGAAAAACCACTTTTCGCACTTGTGTTAGTGTTGAAAAACCACTTTTCGCACTTGTTTTGGTGCAGGAAACCACTTTTGCACTTGTATTAGTGTGGAAAAAACACTTTTTGCACTTGTGTTAGTGTTGAAAAACCACTTTTCGCACTTGTGTTAGTGTTGAAAAACCACTTTTCGCACTTATGTTGGTGCAGGAAACCACTTTTGCACTTGTATTAGTGTGGAAAAACCACTTTTCGCACTTGTGTTAGTGTTGAAAAACCACTTTTCGCACTTGTGTTAATGTTGAAAAACCACTTTTCGCACTTGTGTTGGTGCAGGAAACCACTTATGCACTTGTATTAGTGTGGAAAAACCACTTTTCGCACTTGTGTTAGTGTTGAAAAACCACTTTTCGCACTTGTGTTAGTGTTGAAAAACCACTTTTCGCACTTGTATTAGTGTGGAAAAAACACTTTTTGCATTTGTATTAGTGTAGAAAAAAGACTTTTTGCACTTGTATTAGTGTAGAAAAAACACTTTTTGCACTTGTGATAGTGTTGAAAAAACACTTTTTGCACTTGTGTTAGTGTTGAAAAACCACTTTTCGCACTTGTGTTAGTGTTGAAAAACCACTTTTCGCACTTATGTTGGTGCAGGAAACCACTTTTGTACTTGTATTAGTGTGGAAAAAACACTTTTCGCACTTGTGTTAGTGTTGAAAAACCACTTTTCGCACTTATGTTGGTGCAGGAAACCACTTTTGTACTTGTATTAGTGTGGAAAAAACACTTTTTGCACTTGTGATAGTGTTGAAAAACCACTTTTGCACTTGTATTAGTGTGGAAAAACCACTTTTCGCACTTGTGTTAGTGTTGAAAAACCACTTTTCGCACTTGTGTTGGTGCAGGAAACCACTTTTGCACTTGTATTAGTGTGGAAAAACCACTTTTCGCACTTGTGCTAGTGTTGAAAAACCACTTTTCGCACTTGTGTTAGTGTTGAAAAACCACTTTTCGCACTTGTGTTGGTGCAGGAAACCACTTTTGCACTTGTATTAGTGTTGAAAAACCACTTTTCGCACTTGTGTTAGTGTTGAAAAACCACTTTTCGCACTTGTGTTGGTGCAGGAAACCACTTTTGCACTTGTATTAGTGTGGAAAAACCACTTTTTGCACTTGTGTTGATGCAGGAAACCACTTTTGCACTTGTGTTAGTGTTGAAAAACCACTTTTCGCACTTGTGTTAGTGTTGAAAAACCACTTTTCGCACTTGTGTTGGTGCAGGAAACCACTTTTGCACTTGTATTAGTGTGGAAAAACCACTTTTGGCACTTGTGTTGGTGCAGGAAACCACTTTTGCACTTGTATTAGTGTGGAAAAACCACTTTTCGCACTTGTGTTAGTGTTGAAAAACCACTTTTCGCACTTGTGTTAGTGTTGAAAAACCACTTTTCGCACTTGTGTTAGTGTTGAAAAACCACTTTTCGCACTTGTGTTGGTGCAGGAAACCACTTTTGCACTTGTATTAGTGTAGAAAAAACACTTTTTGCACTTGTGTTAGTGTTGAAAAACCACTTTTCGCACTTGTGTTAGTGTTGAAAAACCACTTTTCGCACTTGTGTTGGTACAGGAAACCACTTTTGCACTTGTATTAGCGTGGAAAAAACACTTTTTGCACTTGTGTTAGTGTTGAAAAACCACTTTTCGCACTTGTGTTGGTGCAGGAAACCACTTATGCACTTGTATTAGTGTGGAAAAACCACTTTTCGCACTTGTGTTAGTGTTGAAAAACCACTTTTCGCACTTGTATTAGTGTGGAAAAAAACACTTTTTGCACTTGTATTAGTGTAGAAAAAACACTTTTTGCACTTGTGATAGTGTTGAAAAACCACTTTTCGCACTTGTGTTGGTGCAGGAAACCACTTTTGCACTTGTATTAGTGTGGAAAAAACACTTTTTGCACTTGTGATAGTGTTGAAAAACCACTTTTCGCACTTGTGTTATTGTTGAAAAACCACTTTTCGCACTTGTGTTATTGTTGAAAAACCACTTTTCGCACTTGTGTTGGTGCAGCAAACCACTTTTGCATTTGTATTAGTGTGGAAAAACCACTTTTCGCACTTGTGTTAGTGTTGAAAAACCACTTTTCGCACTTGTGTTAGTGTTGAAAAACCACTTTTCGCACTTGTGTTAGTGTTGAAAAACCACTTTTCGCACTTGTGTTGGTGCAGCAAACCACTTTTGCACTTGTATATTAGTGTGGAAAAACCACTTTTCGCACTTGTGTTAGTGTTGAAAAACCACTTTTCGCACTTGTGTTAGTGTTGAAAAACCACTTTTCGCACTTGTGTTAGTGTTGAAAAACCACTTTTCGCACTTGTGTTGGTGCAGGAAACCACTTTTGCACTTGTATTAGTGTTGAAAAACCACTTTTCGCACTTGTGTTAGTGTTGAAAAACCACTTTTCGCACTTGTGTTAGTGTTGAAAAACAACTTTTCGCACTTGTGTTGGTGCAGGAAACCACTTTTGCACTTGTATTAGTGTGGAAAAAACACTTTTTGCACTGTGTTAGTGTTGAAAAACCGCTTTTCGCACTTGTGTTAGTGTTTAAAAACCACTTTTCGCACTTGTGTTGGTGCAGGAAACCACTTTTGCACTTGTATTAGTGTGGAATAAACCACTTTTCGCACTTGTGCTAGTGTTGAAAAACCACTTTTCGCACTTGTGTTAGTGTTGAAAAACCACTTTTCGCACTTGTGTTGGTGCAGGAAACCACTTTTGCACTTGTATTAGTGTGGAAAAAACACTTTTTGCACTTGTGTTAGTGTTGAAAAACCACTTTTCGCACTTGTGTTAGTGTTGAAAAACCACTTTTCGCACTTATGTTGGTGCAGGAAACCACTTTTGTACTTGTATTAGTGTGGAAAAAACACTTTTCGCACTTGTGTTAGTGTTGAAAAACCACTTTTCGCACTTATGTTGGTGCAGGAAACCACTTTTGTACTTGTATTAGTGTGGAAAAAACACTTTTCGCACTTGTGATAGTGTTGAAAAACCACTTTTCACACTTGTGTTGGTGCAGGAAACCACTTTTGCACTTGTATTAGTGTGGAAAAAACACTTTTTGCACTTGTGATAGTGTTGAAAAACCACTTTTTGCACTTGTGTTAGTGTTGAAAAACCACTTTTTGCACTTGTGTTGATGCCGGAAACCACTTTTGCACTTGTATTAGTGTGGAAAAACCACTTTTCGCACTTGTTAGTGTTGAAAAAACACTTTTCGCACTTGTGTTAGTGTTGAAAAACCACTTTTCGCACTTGTGTTAGTGTTGAAAAACCACTTTTCGCACTTGTGTTGGTGCAGGAAACCACTTTGGCACTTGTATTAGTGTGGAAAAAACACTTTTTGCACTTGTGATTGTGTTGAAAAACCACTTTTCGCACTTGTGTTAGTGTTGAAAAACCACTTTTCGCACTTGTTTTGGTGCAGGAAACCACTTTTGCACTTGTATTAGTGTGGAAAAAACACTTTTTGCACTTGTGTTAGTGTTGAAAAACCACTTTTCGCACTTGTGTTAGTGTTGAAAAACCACTTTTCGCACTTATGTTGGTGCAGGAAACCACTTATGCACTTGTATTAGTGTGGAAAAACCACTTTTCGCACTTGTGTTAGTGTTGAAAAACCACTTTTCGCACTTGTGTTAGTGTTGAAAAACCACTTATCGCACTTGTATTAGTGTGGAAAAAACACTTTTTGCATTTGTATTAGTGTAGAAAAAAGACTTTTTGCACTTGTATTAGTGTAGAAAAAACACTTTTTGCACTTGTGATAGTGTTGAAAAACCACTTTTCGCACTTGTGTTAGTGTTGAAAAACCACTTTTCGCACTTATGTTGGTGCAGGAAACCACTTTTGTACTTGTATTAGTGTGGAAAAAACACTTTTCGCACTTGTGTTAGTGTTGAAAAACCACTTTTCGCACTTATGTTGGTGCAGGAAACCACTTTTGTACTTGTATTAGTGTGGAAAAAACACTTTTTGCACTTGTGATAGTGTTGAAAAACCACTTTTGCACTTGTATTAGTGTGGAAAAACCACTTTTCGCACTTGTGTTAGTGTTGAAAAACCACTTTTCGCACTTGTGTTGGTGCAGGAAACCACTTTTGCACTTGTATTAGTGTGGAAAAACCACTTTTCGCACTTGTGCTAGTGTTGAAAAACCACTTTTCGCACTTGTGTTAGTGTTGAAAAACCACTTTTCGCACTTGTGTTGGTGCAGGAAACCACTTTTGCACTTGTATTAGTGTTGAAAAACCACTTTTCGCACTTGTGTTAGTGTTGAAAAACCACTTTTCGCACTTGTGTTGGTGCAGGAAACCACTTTTGCACTTGTATTAGTGTGGAAAAACCACTTTTTGCACTTGTGTTGATGCAGGAAACCACTTTTGCACTTGTGTTAGTGTTGAAAAACCACTTTTCGCACTTGTGTTAGTGTTGAAAAACCACTTTTCGCACTTGTGTTGGTGCAGGAAACCACTTTTGCACTTGTATTAGTGTGGAAAAACCACTTTTGGCACTTGTGTTGGTGCAGGAAACCACTTTTGCACTTGTATTAGTGTGGAAAAAACCACTTTTCGCACTTGTGTTAGTGTTGAAAAACCACTTTTCGCACTTGTGTTAGTGTTGAAAAACCACTTTTCGCACTTGTGTTAGTGTTGAAAAACCACTTTTCGCACTTGTGTTGGTGCAGGAAACCACTTTTGCACTTGTATTAGTGTAGAAAAAACACTTTTTGCACTTGTGTTAGTGTTGAAAAACCACTTTTCGCACTTGTGTTAGTGTTGAAAAACCACTTTTCGCACTTGTGTTGGTACAGGAAACCACTTTTGCACTTGTATTAGCGTGGAAAAAACACTTTTTGCACTTGTGTTAGTGTTGAAAAACCACTTTTCGCACTTGTGTTGGTGCAGGAAACCACTTATGCACTTGTATTAGTGTGGAAAAACCACTTTTCGCACTTGTGTTAGTGTTGAAAAACCACTTTTCGCACTTGTATTAGTGTGGAAAAAAACACTTTTTGCACTTGTATTAGTGTAGAAAAAACACTTTTTGCACTTGTGATAGTGTTGAAAAACCACTTTTCGCACTTGTGTTGGTGCAGGAAACCACTTTTGCACTTGTATTAGTGTGGAAAAAACACTTTTTGCACTTGTGATAGTGTTGAAAAACCACTTTTCGCACTTGTGTTATTGTTGAAAAACCACTTTTCGCACTTGTGTTATTGTTGAAAAACCACTTTTCGCACTTGTGTTGGTGCAGCAAACCACTTTTGCATTTGTATTAGTGTGGAAAAACCTACTTTTCGCACTTGTGTTAGTGTTGAAAAACCACTTTTCGCACTTGTGTTAGGTTGAAAAACCACTTTTCGCACTTGTGTTAGTGTTGAAAAACACTTTTCGCACTTGTGTTGGTGCAGGAAACCACTTTTGCACTTGTATTAGTGTTGAAAAACCACTTTTCGCACTTGTGTTAGTGTTGAAATCCACTTTTCGCACTTGTGTTAGTGTTGAAAAACAACTTTTCGCACTTGTGTTGGTGCAGGAAACCACTTTTGCACTTGTATTAGTGTGGAAAAAACACTTTTTGCACTGTGTTAGTGTTGAAAAACCGCTTTTCGCACTTGTGTTAGTGTTTAAAAACCACTTTTCGCACTTGTGTTGGTGCAGGAAACCACTTTTGCACTTGTATTAGTGTGGAATAAACCACTTTTCGCACTTGTGCTAGTGTTGAAAAACCACTTTTCGCACTTGTGTTAGTGTTGAAAAACCACTTTTCGCACTTGTGTTGGTGCAGGAAACCACTTTTGCACTTGTATTAGTGTGAAAAAAACACTTTTTGCACTTGTGTTAGTGTTGAAAAACCACTTTTTCGCACTTGTGTTAGTGTTGAAAAACCACTTTTCGCACTTATGTTGGTGCAGGAAACCACTTTTGTACTTGTATTAGTGTGGAAAAACACTTTTCGCACTTGTGTTAGTGTTGAAAAACCACTTTTCGCACTTATGTTGGTGCAGGAAACCACTTTTGTACTTGTATTAGTGTGGAAAAAACACTTTTCGCACTTGTGATAGTGTTGAAAAACCACTTTTCACACTTGTGTTGGTGCAGGAAACCCACTTTTGCACTTGTATTAGTGTGGAAAAAACACTTTTTGCACTTGTGATACGTGTTGAAAAACACTTTTTGCACTTGTGTTAGTGTTGAAAAACCACTTTTTGCACTTGTGTTGATGCCGGAAACCACTTTTGCACTTGTATTAGTGTGGAAAAACCACTTTTCGCATTTGTTAGTGTTGAAAAAACACTTTTCGCACTTGTGTTAGTGTTGAAAAAACCACTTTTCGCACTTGTGTTAGTGTTGAAAAAACCACTTTTCGCAACTTGTGTTGGTGCAGGAAACCACTTTGGCACTTGTATTAGTGTGGAAAAAACACTTTTTGCACTTGTGATTGTGTTGAAAAACCACTTTTCGCACTTGTGTTAGTGTTGAAAAACCACTTTTCGCACTTGTTTTGGTGCAGGAAACCACTTTTGCACTTGTATTAGTGTGGAAAAAACACTTTTTGCACTTGTGTTAGTGTTGAAAAACCACTTTTCGCACTTGTGTTAGTGTTGAAAAACCACTTTTCGCACTTATGTTGGTGCAGGAAACCACTTTTGCACTTGTATTAGTGTGGAAAAACCACTTTTCGCACTTGTGTTAGTGTTGAAAAACCACTTTTCGCACTTGTGTTATGTTGAAAAACCACTTTTCGCAATTGTGTTGGTGCAGGAAACCACTTATGCACTTGTATTAGTGTGGAAAAACCACTTTTCGCACTTGTGTTAGTGTTGAAAAACCACTTTTCGCACTTGTGTTAGTGTTGAAAAACCACTTTTCGCACTTGTATTAGTGTGGAAAAAACACTTTTTGCATTTGTATTAGTGTAGAAAAACCACTTTTTGCACTTGTGATAGTGTTGAAAAAAGACTTTTTGCACTTGTGATAGTGTTGAAAAACCACTTTTCGCACTTGTGTTGGTGCAGGAAACCACTTTTGCACTTGTATTAGTGTGGAAAAACCACTTTTTGCACTTGTGTTGATGCAGTAAACCACTTTTGCACTTGTGTTGGTGTTGAAAAACCACTTTTCGCACTTGTGTTAGTGTTGAAAAACCACTTTTCGCACTTGTGTTGGTGCAGGAAACCACTTTTGCGCTTGTATTAGTGTGGAAAAACCACTTTTCGCACTTGTGTTGGTGCAGGAAACCACTTTTGCACTTGTATTAGTGTGGAAAAACCACTTTTCGCACTTGTGTTAGTGTTGAAAAACCACTTTTCGCACTTGTGTTAGTGTTGAAAAACCACTTTTCGCACTTGTGTTAGTGTTGAAAAACCACTTTTCGCACTTGTCTTGGTGCAGGAAACCACTTTTGCACTTGTATTAGTGTAGAAAAAACACTTTTTGCACTTGTGTTAGTGTTGAAAAACCACTTTTCGCACTTGTGTTAGTGTTGAAAAACCACTTTTCGCACTTGTGTTGGTACAGGAAACCACTTTTGCACTTGTATTAGTGTGGAAAAAACACTTTTTGCACTTGTGTTAGTGTTGAAAAACCACTTTTCGCACTTGTGTTGGTGCAGGAAACCACTTATGCACTTGTATTAGTGTGGAAAAACCACTTTTCGCACTTGTGTTAGTGTTGAAAAACCACTTTTCGCACTTGTATTAGTGTGGAAAAAACACTTTTTGCACTTGTATTAGTGTAGAAAAAACACTTTTTGCACTTGTGATAGTGTTGAAAAACCACTTTTGCACTTGTATTAGTGTGGAAAAAACACTTTTTGCACTTGTGATAGTGTTGAAAAACCACTTTTCGCACTTGTGTTATTGTTGAAAAACCACTTTTCGCACTTGTGTTATTGTTGAAAAACCACTTTTCGCACTTGTGTTGGTGCAGCAAACCACTTTTGCATTTGTATTAGTGTGGAAAAACCACTTTTCGCACTTGTGTTAGTGTTGAAAAACCACTTTTCGCACTTGTGTTAGTGTTGAAAAACCACTTTTCGCACTTGTGTTAGTGTTGAAAAACCACTTTTCGCACTTGTGTTGGTGCAGGTAACTACTTTTGCACTTGTATTAGTGTTGAAAAACCACTTTTCGCACTTGTGTTAGTGTTGAAAAACCACTTTTCGCACTTGTGTTAGTGTTGAAAAACAACTTTTCGCACTTGTGTTGGTGCAGGAAACCACTTTGCACTTGTATTAGTGTGGGAAAAACACTTTTTGCACTGTGTTAGTGTTGAAAAACTGCTTTTCGCACTTGTGTTAGTGTTGAAAAACCACTTTTCGCACTTGTGTTAGTGTTGAAAAACCACTTTTCGCACTTGTATTAGTGTGGAAAAAACACTTTTTGCACTTGTATTAGTGTAGAAAAAACACTTTTTGCACTTGTGATAGTGTTGAAAAACCACTTTTCGCACTTGTGTTGGTGCAGGAAACCACTTTTGCACTTGTATTAGTGTGGAAAAAACACTTTTTGCACTTGTGATAGTGTTGAAAAACCACTTTTCGCACTTGTGTTTGTGCAGGAAACCACTTTTGCACTTGTATTAGTGTGGAAAAAACACTTTTTGCACTGTGTTAGTGTTGAAAAACCGCTTTTCGCACTTGTGTTAGTGTTTAAAAACCACTTTTCGCACTTGTGTTGGTGCAGGAAACCACTTTTGCACTTGTATTAGTGTGGAATAAACCACTTTTCGCACTTGTGCTAGTGTTGAAAAACCACTTTTCGCACTTGTGTTAGTGTTGAAAAACCACTTTTCGCACTTGTGTTGGTGCAGGAAACCACTTTTGCACTTGTATTAGTGTGGAAAAAACACTTTTTGCACTTGTGTTAGTGTTGAAAAACCACTTTTCGCACTTGTGTTATTGTTGAAAAACCACTTTTCGCACTTGTGTTGGTGCAGCAAACCACTTTTGCATTTGTATTAGTGTGGAAAAACCACTTTTCGCACTTGTGTTAGTGTTGAAAAACCACTTTTCGCACTTGTGTTAGTGTTGAAAAACCACTTTTCGCACTTGTGTTAGTGTTGAAAAACCACTTTTCGCACTTGTGTTGGTGCAGGAAACCACTTTTGCACTTGTATTAGTGTTGAAAAACCACTTTTCGCACTTGTGTTAGTGTTGAAAAACCACTTTTCGCACTTGTGTTAGTGTTGAAAAACAACTTTTCGCACTTGTGTTGGTGCAGGAAACCACTTTTGCACTTGTATTAGTGTGGAAAAAACACTTTTTGCACTGTGTTAGTGTTGAAAAACCGCTTTTCGCACTTGTGTTAGTGTTTAAAAACCACTTTTCGCACTTGTGTTGGTGCAGGAAACCACTTTTGCACTTGTATTAGTGTGGAATAAACCACTTTTCGCACTTGTGCTAGTGTTGAAAAACCACTTTTCGCACTTGTGTTAGTGTTGAAAAACCACTTTTCGCACTTGTGTTGGTGCAGGAAACCACTTTTGCACTTGTATTAGTGTGGAAAAAACACTTTTTGCACTTGTGTTAGTGTTGAAAAACCACTTTTCGCACTTGTGTTAGTGTTGAAAAACCACTTTTCGCACTTATGTTGGTGCAGGAAACCACTTTTGTACTTGTATTAGTGTGGAAAAAACACTTTTCGCACTTGTGTTAGTGTTGAAAAACCACTTTTCGCACTTATGTTGGTGCAGGAAACCACTTTTGTACTTGTATTAGTGTGGAAAAAACACTTTTCGCACTTGTGATAGTGTTGAAAAACCACTTTTCACACTTGTGTTGGTGCAGGAAACCACTTTTGCACTTGTATTAGTGTGGAAAAAACACTTTTTGCACTTGTGATAGTGTTGAAAAACCACTTTTTGCACTTGTGTTAGTGTTGAAAAACCACTTTTTGCACTTGTGTTGATGCCGGAAACCACTTTTGCACTTGTATTAGTGTGGAAAAACCACTTTTCGCACTTGTTAGTGTTGAAAAAACACTTTTCGCACTTGTGTTAGTGTGAAAAACCACTTTTCGCACTTGTGTTAGTGTTGAAAAACCACTTTTCGCACTTGTGTTCGTGCAGGAAACCACTTTGGCACTTGTATTAGTGTGGAAAAAACACTTTTTGCACTTGTGATTGTGTTGAAAAACCACTTTTCGCACTTGTGTTAGTGTTGAAAAACCACTTTTCGCACTTGTTTTGGTGCAGGAAACCACTTTTGCACTTGTATTAGTGTGGAAAAAACACTTTTTGCACTTGTGTTAGTGTTGAAAAACCACTTTTCGCACTTGTGTTAGTGTTGAAAAACCACTTTTCGCACTTATGTTGGTGCAGGAAACCACTTTTGCACTTGTATTAGTGTGGAAAAACCACTTTTCGCACTTGTGTTAGTGTTGAAAAACCACTTTTCGCACTTGTGTTAATGTTGAAAAACCACTTTTCGCACTTGTGTTGGTGCAGGAAACCACTTATGCACTTGTATTAGTGTGGAAAAACCACTTTTCGCACTTGTGTTAGTGTTGAAAAACCACTTTTCGCACTTGTGTTAGTGTTGAAAAACCACTTTTCGCACTTGTATTAGTGTGGAAAAAACACTTTTTGCATTTGTATTAGTGTAGAAAAACCACTTTTTGCACTTGTGATAGTGTTGAAAAAAGACTTTTTGCACTTGTGATAGTGTTGAAAAACCACTTTTCGCACTTGTGTTGGTGCAGGAAACCACTTTTGCACTTGTATTAGTGTGGAAAAACCACTTTTTGCACTTGTGTTGATGCAGTAAACCACTTTTGCACTTGTGTTAGTGTTGAAAAACCACTTTTCGCACTTGTGTTAGTGTTGAAAAACCACTTTTCGCACTTGTGTTGGTGCAGGAAACCACTTTTGCGCTTGTATTAGTGTGGAAAAACCACTTTTCGCACTTGTGTTGGTGCAGGAAACCACTTTTGCACTTGTATTAGTGTGGAAAAACCACTTTTCGCACTTGTGTTAGTGTTGAAAAACCACTTTTCGCACTTGTGTTAGTGTTGAAAAACCACTTTTCGCACTTGTGTTAGTGTTGAAAAACCACTTTTCGCACTTGTCTTGGTGCAGGAAACCACTTTTGCACTTGTATTAGTGTAGAAAAAACACTTTTTGCACTTGTGTTAGTGTTGAAAAACCACTTTTCGCACTTGTGTTAGTGTTGAAAAACCACTTTTCGCACTTGTGTTGGTACAGGAAACCACTTTTGCACTTGTATTAGTGTGGAAAAAACACTTTTTGCACTTGTGTTAGTGTTGAAAAACCACTTTTCGCACTTGTGTTGGTGCAGGAAACCACTTATGCACTTGTATTAGTGTGGAAAAACCACTTTTCGCACTTGTGTTAGTGTTGAAAAACCACTTTTCGCACTTGTATTAGTGTGGAAAAAACACTTTTTGCACTTGTATTAGTGTAGAAAAAACACTTTTTGCACTTGTGATAGTGTTGAAAAACCACTTTTGCACTTGTATTAGTGTGGAAAAAACACTTTTTGCACTTGTGATAGTGTTGAAAAACCACTTTTCGCACTTGTGTTATTGTTGAAAAACCACTTTTCGCACTTGTGTTATTGTTGAAAAACCACTTTTCGCACTTGTGTTGGTGCAGCAAACCACTTTTGCATTTGTATTAGTGTGGAAAAACCACTTTTCGCACTTGTGTTAGTGTTGAAAAACCACTTTTCGCACTTGTGTTAGTGTTGAAAAACCACTTTTCGCACTTGTGTTAGTGTTGAAAAACCACTTTTCGCACTTGTGTTGGTGCAGGTAACTACTTTTGCACTTGTATTAGTGTTGAAAAACCACTTTTCGCACTTGTGTTAGTGTTGAAAAACCACTTTTCGCACTTGTGTTAGTGTTGAAAAACAACTTTTCGCACTTGTGTTGGTGCAGGAAACCACTTTGCACTTGTATTAGTGTGGAAAAAACACTTTTTGCACTGTGTTAGTGTTGAAAAACCGCTTTTCGCACTTGTGTTAGTGTTGAAAAACCACTTTTCGCACTTGTGTTGGTGCAGGAAACCACTTTTGCACTTGTATTAGTGTGGAAAAAACACTTTTTGCACTTGTGATAGTGTTGAAAAACCACTTTTCGCACTTGTGTTAGTGTTGAAAAACCACTTTTCGCACTTGTGTTAGTGTTGAAAAACCACTTTTCGCACTTGTGTTAGTGTTGAAAAACCACTTTTCGCACTTGTGTTGGTACAGGAAACCACTTTTGCACTTGTATTAGCGTGGAAAAAACACTTTTTGCACTTGTATTAGTGTAGAAAAAACACTTTTTGCACTTGTGATAGTGTTGAAAAACCACTTTTCGCACTTGTGTTGGTGCAGGAAACCACCTTTGCACTTGTATTAGTGTGGAAAAAACACTTTTTGCACTTGTGTTGATGCAGTAAACCACTTTTGCACTTGTGTTAGTGTTGAAAAAACACTTTTCGCACTTGTGTTAGTGTTGAAAAACCACTTTTCGCACTTATGTTGGTGCAGGAAACCACTTTTGTACTTGTATTAGTGTGGAAAAAACACTTTTCGCACTTGTGATAGTGTTGAAAAACCACTTTTCACACTTGTGTTGGTGCAGGAAACCACTTTTGCACTTGTATTAGTGTGGAAAAAACACTTTTTGCACTTGTGATAGTGTTGAAAAACCACTTTTTGCACTTGTGTTAGTGTTGAAAAACCACTTTTTGCACTTGTGTTGATGCCGGAAACCACTTTTGCACTTGTATTAGTGTGGAAAAACCACTTTTCGCACTTGTTAGTGTTGAAAAAACACTTTTCGCACTTGTGTTAGTGTGAAAAACCACTTTTCGCACTTGTGTTAGTGTTGAAAAACCACTTTTCGCACTTGTGTTCGTGCAGGAAACCACTTTGGCACTTGTATTAGTGTGGAAAAAACACTTTTTGCACTTGTGATTGTGTTGAAAAACCACTTTTCGCACTTGTGTTAGTGTTGAAAAACCACTTTTCGCACTTGTTTTGGTGCAGGAAACCACTTTTGCACTTGTATTAGTGTGGAAAAAACACTTTTTGCACTTGTGTTAGTGTTGAAAAACCACTTTTCGCACTTGTGTTAGTGTTGAAAAACCACTTTTCGCACTTATGTTGGTGCAGGAAACCACTTTTGCACTTGTATTAGTGTGGAAAAACCACTTTTCGCACTTGTGTTAGTGTTGAAAAACCACTTTTCGCACTTGTGTTAATGTTGAAAAACCACTTTTCGCACTTGTGTTGGTGCAGGAAACCACTTATGCACTTGTATTAGTGTGGAAAAACCACTTTTCGCACTTGTGTTAGTGTTGAAAAACCACTTTTCGCACTTGTGTTAGTGTTGAAAAACCACTTTTCGCACTTGTATTAGTGTGGAAAAAACACTTTTTGCATTTGTATTAGTGTAGAAAAACCACTTTTTGCACTTGTGATAGTGTTGAAAAAAGACTTTTTGCACTTGTGATAGTGTTGAAAAACCACTTTTCGCACTTGTGTTGGTGCAGGAAACCACTTTTGCACTTGTATTAGTGTGGAAAAACCACTTTTTGCACTTGTGTTGATGCAGTAAACCACTTTTGCACTTGTGTTAGTGTTGAAAAACCACTTTTCGCACTTGTGTTAGTGTTGAAAAACCACTTTTCGCACTTGTGTTGGTGCAGGAAACCACTTTTGCGCTTGTATTAGTGTGGAAAAACCACTTTTCGCACTTGTGTTGGTGCAGGAAACCACTTTTGCACTTGTATTAGTGTGGAAAAACCACTTTTCGCACTTGTGTTAGTGTTGAAAAACCACTTTTCGCACTTGTGTTAGTGTTGAAAAACCACTTTTCGCACTTGTGTTAGTGTTGAAAAACCACTTTTCGCACTTGTCTTGGTGCAGGAAACCACTTTTGCACTTGTATTAGTGTAGAAAAAACACTTTTTGCACTTGTGTTAGTGTTGAAAAACCACTTTTCGCACTTGTGTTAGTGTTGAAAAACCACTTTTCGCACTTGTGTTGGTACAGGAAACCACTTTTGCACTTGTATTAGTGTGGAAAAAACACTTTTTGCACTTGTGTTAGTGTTGAAAAACCACTTTTCGCACTTGTGTTGGTGCAGGAAACCACTTATGCACTTGTATTAGTGTGGAAAAACCACTTTTCGCACTTGTGTTAGTGTTGAAAAACCACTTTTCGCACTTGTATTAGTGTGGAAAAAACACTTTTTGCACTTGTATTAGTGTAGAAAAAACACTTTTTGCACTTGTGATAGTGTTGAAAAACCACTTTTGCACTTGTATTAGTGTGGAAAAAACACTTTTTGCACTTGTGATAGTGTTGAAAAACCACTTTTCGCACTTGTGTTATTGTTGAAAAACCACTTTTCGCACTTGTGTTATTGTTGAAAAACCACTTTTCGCACTTGTGTTGGTGCAGCAAACCACTTTTGCATTTGTATTAGTGTGGAAAAACCACTTTTCGCACTTGTGTTAGTGTTGAAAAACCACTTTTCGCACTTGTGTTAGTGTTGAAAAACCACTTTTCGCACTTGTGTTAGTGTTGAAAAACCACTTTTCGCACTTGTGTTGGTGCAGGTAACTACTTTTGCACTTGTATTAGTGTTGAAAAACCACTTTTCGCACTTGTGTTAGTGTTGAAAAACCACTTTTCGCACTTGTGTTAGTGTTGAAAAACAACTTTTCGCACTTGTGTTGGTGCAGGAAACCACTTTGCACTTGTATTAGTGTGGAAAAAACACTTTTTGCACTGTGTTAGTGTTGAAAAACCGCTTTTCGCACTTGTGTTAGTGTTGAAAAACCACTTTTCGCACTTGTGTTGGTGCAGGAAACCACTTTTGCACTTGTATTAGTGTGGAAAAAACACTTTTTGCACTTGTGATAGTGTTGAAAAACCACTTTTCGCACTTGTGTTAGTGTTGAAAAACCACTTTTCGCACTTGTATTAGTGTGGAAAAAACACTTTTTGCACTTGTATTAGTGTAGAAAAAACACTTTTTGCACTTGTGATAGTGTTGAAAAACCACTTTTCGCACTTGTGTTGGTGCAGGAAACCACTTTTGCACTTGTATTAGTGTGGAAAAAACACTTTTTGCACTTGTGATAGTGTTGAAAAACCACTTTTCGCACTTGTGTTGGTGCAGGAAACCACTTTTGCACTTGTATTAGTGTGGAAAAAACACTTTTTGCACTGTGTTAGTGTTGAAAAACCGCTTTTCGCACTTGTGTTAGTGTTTAAAAACCACTTTTCGCACTTGTGTTGGTGCAGGAAACCACTTTTGCACTTGTATTAGTGTGGAATAAACCACTTTTCGCACTTGTGCTAGTGTTGAAAAACCACTTTTCGCACTTGTGTTAGTGTTGAAAAACCACTTTTCGCACTTGTGTTGGTGCAGGAAACCACTTTTGCACTTGTATTAGTGTGGAAAAAACACTTTTTGCACTTGTGTTAGTGTTGAAAAACCACTTTTCGCACTTGTGTTAGTGTTGAAAAACCACTTTTCGCACTTATGTTGGTGCAGGAAACCACTTTTGTACTTGTATTAGTGTGGAAAAAACACTTTTCGCACTTGTGTTAGTGTTGAAAAACCACTTTTCGCACTTATGTTGGTGCAGGAAACCACTTTTGTACTTGTATTAGTGTGGAAAAAACACTTTTCGCACTTGTGATAGTGTTGAAAAACCACTTTTCACAGTTGTGTTGGTGCAGGAAACCACTTTTGCACTTGTATTAGTGTGGAAAAAACACTTTTTGCACTTGTGATAGTGTTGAAAAACCACTTTTTGCACTTGTGTTAGTGTTGAAAAACCACTTTTTGCACTTGTGTTGATGCCGGAAACCACTTTTGCACTTGTATTAGTGTGGAAAAACCACTTTTCGCACTTGTTAGTGTTGAAAAAACACTTTTCGCACTTGTGTTAGTGTTGAAAAACCACTTTTCGCACTTGTGTTAGTGTTGAAAAACCACTTTTCGCACTTGTGTTGGTGCAGGAAACCACTTTGGCACTTGTATTAGTGTGGAAAAAACACTTTTTGCACTTGTGATTGTGTTGAAAAACCACTTTTCGCACTTGTGTTAGTGTTGAAAAACCACTTTTCGCACTTGTTTTGGTGCAGGAAACCACTTTTGCACTTGTATTAGTGTGGAAAAAACACTTTTTGCACTTGTGTTAGTGTTGAAAAACCACTTTTCGCACTTGTGTTAGTGTTGAAAAACCACTTTTCGCACTTATGTTGGTGCAGGAAACCACTTTTGCACTTGTATTAGTGTGGCAAAACCACTTTTTGCACTTGTGTTAGTGTTGAAAAACCACTTTTCGCACTTGTGTTAATGTTGAAAAACCACTTTTCGCACTTGTGTTGGTGCAGGAAACCACTTATGCACTTGTATTAGTGTGGAAAAACCACTTTTTGCACTTGTGTTAGTGTTGAAAAACCACTTTTCGCACTTGTGTTAGTGTTGAAAAACCACTTTTCGCACTCGTGTTGGTGCAGGAAACCACTTTTGCACTTGTATTAGTGTAGAAAAAACACTTTTTGCACTTGTGTTAGTGTTGAAAAACCACTTTTCGCACTTGTGTTAGTGTTGAAAAACCACTTTTCGCACTTGTGTTGGTACAGGAAACCACTTTTGCACTTGTATTAGCGTGGAAAAAACACTTTTTGCACTTGTGTTAGTGTTGAAAAACCACTTTTCGCACTTGTGTTGGTGCAGGAAACCACTTATGCACTTGTATTAGTGTGGAAAAACCACTTTTCGCACTTGTGTTAGTGTTGAAAAACCACTTTTCGCACTTGTATTAGTGTGGAAAAAACACTTTTTGCACTTGTATTAGTGTAGAAAAAACACTTTTTGCACTTGTGATAGTGTTGAAAAACCACTTTTCGCACTTGTGTTGGTGCAGGAAACCACTTTTGCACTTGTATTAGTGTGGAAAAAACACTTTTTGCACTTGTGATAGTGTTGAAAAACCACTTTTCGCACTTGTGTTATTGTTGAAAAACCACTTTTCGCACTTGTGTTATTGTTGAAAAACCACTTTTCGCACTTGTGTTGGTGCAGCAAACCACTTTTGCATTTGTATTAGTGTGGAAAAACCACTTTTCGCACTTGTGTTAGTGTTGAAAAACCACTTTTCGCACTTGTGTTAGTGTTGAAAAACCACTTTTCGCACTTGTGTTAGTGTTGAAAAACCACTTTTCGCACTTGTGTTGGTGCAGGAAACCACTTTTGCACTTGTATTAGTGTTGAAAAACCACTTTTCGCACTTGTGTTAGTGTTGAAAAACCACTTTTCGCACTTGTGTTAGTGTTGAAAAACAACTTTTCGCACTTGTGTTGGTGCAGGAAACCACTTTTGCACTTGTATTAGTGTGGAAAAAACACTTTTTGCACTGTGTTAGTGTTGAAAAACCGCTTTTCGCACTTGTGTTAGTGTTTAAAAACCACTTTTCGCACTTGTGTTGGTGCAGGAAACCACTTTTGCACTTGTATTAGTGTGGAATAAACCACTTTTCGCACTTGTGCTAGTGTTGAAAAACCACTTTTCGCACTTGTGTTAGTGTTGAAAAACCACTTTTCGCACTTGTGTTGGTGCAGGAAACCACTTTTGCACTTGTATTAGTGTGGAAAAAACACTTTTTGCACTTGTGTTAGTGTTGAAAAACCACTTTTCGCACTTGTGTTAGTGTTGAAAAACCACTTTTCGCACTTATGTTGGTGCAGGAAACCACATTTGTACTTGTATTAGTGTGGAAAAAACACTTTTCGCACTTGTGTTAGTGTTGAAAAACCACTTTTCGCACTTATGTTGGTGCAGGAAACCACTTTTGTACTTGTATTAGTGTGGAAAAAACACTTTTCGCACTTGTGATAGTGTTGAAAAACCACTTTTCACACTTGTGTTGGTGCAGGAAACCACTTTTGCACTTGTATTAGTGTGGAAAAAACACTTTTTGCATTTGTGATAGTGTTGAAAAACCACTTTTTGCACTTGTGTTAGTGTTGAAAAACCACTTTTTGCACTTGTGTTGATGCCGGAAACCACTTTTGCACTTGTATTAGTGTGGAAAAACCACTTTTCGCACTTGTTAGTGTTGAAAAAACACTTTTCGCACTTGTGTTAGTGTTGAAAAACCACTTTTCGCACTTGTGTTAGTGTTGAAAAACCACTTTTCGCACTTGTGTTGGTGCAGGAAACCACTTTGGCACTTGTATTAGTGTGGAAAAAACACTTTTTGCACTTGTGATTGTGTTGAAAAACCACTTTTCGCACTTGTGTTAGTGTTGAAAAACCACTTTTCGCACTTGTTTTGGTGCAGGAAACCACTTTTGCACTTGTATTAGTGTGGAAAAAACACTTTTTGCACTTGTGTTAGTGTTGAAAAACCACTTTTCGCACTTGTGTTAGTGTTGAAAAACCACTTTTCGCACTTATGTTGGTGCAGGAAACCACTTTTGCACTTGTATTAGTGTGGAAAAACCACTTTTCGCACTTGTGTTAGTGTTGAAAAACCACTTTTCGCACTTGTGTTGGTGCAGGAAACCACTTATGCACTTGTATTAGTGTGGAAAAACCACTTTTCGCACTTGTGTTAGTGTTGAAAAACCACTTTTCGCACTTGTGTTAGTGTTGAAAAACCACTTTTCGCACTTGTATTAGTGTGGAAAAAACACTTTTTGCATTTGTATTAGTGTAGAAAAAAGACTTTTTGCACTTGTATTAGTGTAGAAAAAACACTTTTTGCACTTGTGATAGTGTTGAAAAAAGACTTTTTGCACTTGTGATAGTGTTGAAAAACCACTTTTCGCACTTGTGTTGGTGCAGGAAACCACTTTTGCACTTGTATTCGTGTGGAAAAACCACTTTTTGCACTTGTGTTGATGCAGGAAACCACTTTTGCACTTGTGTTAGTGTTGAAAAACCACTTTTCGCACTTGTGTTAGTGTTGAAAAACCACTTTTCGCACTTGTGTTGGTGCAGGAAACCACTTTTGCACTTGTATTAGTGTGGAAAAACCACTTTTCGCACTTGTGTTGGTGCAGGAAACCACTTTTGCACTTGTATTAGTGTGGAAAAACCACTTTTCGCACTTGTGTTAGTGTTGAAAAACCACTTTTCGCACTTGTGTTAGTGTTGAAAAACCACTTTTCGCACTTGTGTTAGTGTTGAAAAACCACTTTTCGCACTTGTGTTGGTGCAGGAAACCACTTTTCGCACTTATGTTGGTGCAGGAAACCACTTTTGTACTTGTATTAGTGTGGAAAAAACACTTTTCGCACTTGTGATAGTGTTGAAAAACCACTTTTCACACTTGTGTTGGTGCAGGAAACCACTTTTGCACTTGTATTAGTGTGGAAAAAACACTTTTTGCACTTGTGATAGTGTTGAAAAACCACTTTTTGCACTTGTGTTAGTGTTGAAAAACCACTTTTTGCACTTGTGTTGATGCCGGAAACCACTTTTGCACTTGTATTAGTGTGGAAAAACCACTTTTCGCACTTGTTAGTGTTGAAAAACCACTTTTCGCACTTGTGTTAGTGTTGAAAAACCACTTTTCGCACTTGTGTTAGTGTTGAAAAACCACTTTTCGCACTTGTATTAGTGTGGAAAAAACACTTTTTGCATTTGTATTAGTGTAGAAAAAAGACTTTTTGCACTTGTATTAGTGTAGAAAAAACACTTTTTGCACTTGTGATAGTGTTGAAAAAAGACTTTTTGCACTTGTGATAGTGTTGAAAAACCACTTTTCGCACTTGTGTTGGTGCAGCAAACCACTTTTGCACTTGTATTAGTGTGGAAAAAACACTTTTTGCACTTGTGTTAGTGTTGAAAAACCACTTTTCGCACTTGTGTTATTGTTGAAAAACCACTTTTCGCACTTGTGTTATTGTTGAAAAACCACTTTTCGCACTTGTGTTGGTGCAGCAAACCACTTTTGCATTTGTATTAGTGTGGAAAAACCACTTTTCGCACTTGTGTTAGTGTTGAAAAACCACTTTTCGCACTTGTGTTAGTGTTGAAAAACCACTTTTCGCACTTGTGTTAGTGTTGAAAAACCACTTTTCGCACTTGTGTTGGTGCAGGTAACTACTTTTGCACTTGTATTAGTGTTGAAAAACCACTTTTCGCACTTGTGTTAGTGTTGAAAAACCACTTTTCGCACTTGTGTTAGTGTTGAAAAACAACTTTTCGCACTTGTGTTGGTGCAGGAAACCACTTTGCACTTGTATTAGTGTGGAAAAAACACTTTTTGCACTGTGTTAGTGTTGAAAAACCGCTTTTCGCACTTGTGTTAGTGTTGAAAAACCACTTTTCGCACTTGTGTTGGTGCAGGAAACCACTTTTGCACTTGTATTAGTGTGGAAAAAACACTTTTTGCACTTGTGATAGTGTTGAAAAACCACTTTTCGCACTTGTGTTAGTGTTGAAAAACCACTTTTCGCACTTGTATTAGTGTGGAAAAAACACTTTTTGCACTTGTATTAGTGTAGAAAAAACACTTTTTGCACTTGTGATAGTGTTGAAAAACCACTTTTCGCACTTGTGTTGGTGCAGGAAACCACTTTTGCACTTGTATTAGTGTGGAAAAAACACTTTTTGCACTTGTGATAGTGTTGAAAAACCACTTTTCGCACTTGTGTTGGTGCAGGAAACCACTTTTGCACTTGTATTAGTGTGGAAAAAACACTTTTTGCACTGTGTTAGTGTTGAAAAACCGCTTTTCGCACTTGTGTTAGTGTTTAAAAACCACTTTTCGCACTTGTGTTGGTGCAGGAAACCACTTTTGCACTTGTATTAGTGTGGAATAAACCACTTTTCGCACTTGTGCTAGTGTTGAAAAACCACTTTTCGCACTTGTGTTAGTGTTGAAAAACCACTTTTCGCACTTGTGTTGGTGCAGGAAACCACTTTTGCACTTGTATTAGTGTGGAAAAAACACTTTTTGCACTTGTGTTAGTGTTGAAAAACCACTTTTCGCACTTGTGTTAGTGTTGAAAAACCACTTTTCGCACTTATGTTGGTGCAGGAAACCACTTTTGTACTTGTATTAGTGTGGAAAAAACACTTTTCGCACTTGTGTTAGTGTTGAAAAACCACTTTTCGCACTTATGTTGGTGCAGGAAACCACTTTTGTACTTGTATTAGTGTGGAAAAAACACTTTTCGCACTTGTGATAGTGTTGAAAAACCACTTTTCACAGTTGTGTTGGTGCAGGAAACCACTTTTGCACTTGTATTAGTGTGGAAAAAACACTTTTTGCACTTGTGATAGTGTTGAAAAACCACTTTTTGCACTTGTGTTAGTGTTGAAAAACCACTTTTTGCACTTGTGTTGATGCCGGAAACCACTTTTGCACTTGTATTAGTGTGGAAAAACCACTTTTCGCACTTGTTAGTGTTGAAAAAACACTTTTCGCACTTGTGTTAGTGTTGAAAAACCACTTTTCGCACTTGTGTTAGTGTTGAAAAACCACTTTTCGCACTTGTGTTGGTGCAGGAAACCACTTTGGCACTTGTATTAGTGTGGAAAAAACACTTTTTGCACTTGTGATTGTGTTGAAAAACCACTTTTCGCACTTGTGTTAGTGTTGAAAAACCACTTTTCGCACTTGTTTTGGTGCAGGAAACCACTTTTGCACTTGTATTAGTGTGGAAAAAACACTTTTTGCACTTGTGTTAGTGTTGAAAAACCACTTTTCGCACTTGTGTTAGTGTTGAAAAACCACTTTTCGCACTTATGTTGGTGCAGGAAACCACTTTTGCACTTGTATTAGTGTGGCAAAACCACTTTTTGCACTTGTGTTAGTGTTGAAAAACCACTTTTCGCACTTGTGTTAATGTTGAAAAACCACTTTTCGCACTTGTGTTGGTGCAGGAAACCACTTATGCACTTGTATTAGTGTGGAAAAACCACTTTTTGCACTTGTGTTAGTGTTGAAAAACCACTTTTCGCACTTGTGTTAGTGTTGAAAAACCACTTTTCGCACTCGTGTTGGTGCAGGAAACCACTTTTGCACTTGTATTAGTGTAGAAAAAACACTTTTTGCACTTGTGTTAGTGTTGAAAAACCACTTTTCGCACTTGTGTTAGTGTTGAAAAACCACTTTTCGCACTTGTGTTGGTACAGGAAACCACTTTTGCACTTGTATTAGCGTGGAAAAAACACTTTTTGCACTTGTGTTAGTGTTGAAAAACCACTTTTCGCACTTGTGT
This sequence comes from Myxine glutinosa, assembly GCF_964187855.1. Classification (NCBI taxonomy): domain Eukaryota; kingdom Metazoa; phylum Chordata; class Myxini; order Myxiniformes; family Myxinidae; genus Myxine; species Myxine glutinosa. The sequence continues at coordinate 68,036 of NW_027617718.1, forward strand.
TGGTGCAGGAAACCACTTATGCACTTGTATTAGTGTGGAAAAACCACTTTTCGCACTTGTGTTAGTGTTGAAAAACCACTTTTCGCACTTGTATTAGTGTGGAAAAAACACTTTTTGCACTTGTATTAGTGTAGAAAAAACACTTTTTGCACTTGTGATAGTGTTGAAAAACCACTTTTCGCACTTGTGTTGGTGCAGGAAACCACTTTTGCACTTGTATTAGTGTGGAAAAAACACTTTTTGCACTTGTGATAGTGTTGAAAAACCACTTTTCGCACTTGTGTTATTGTTGAAAAACCACTTTTCGCACTTGTGTTATTGTTGAAAAACCACTTTTCGCACTTGTGTTGGTGCAGCAAACCACTTTTGCATTTGTATTAGTGTGGAAAAACCACTTTTCGCACTTGTGTTAGTGTTGAAAAACCACTTTTCGCACTTGTGTTAGTGTTGAAAAACCACTTTTCGCACTTGTGTTAGTGTTGAAAAACCACTTTTCGCACTTGTGTTGGTGCAGGAAACCACTTTTGCACTTGTATTAGTGTTGAAAAACCACTTTTCGCACTTGTGTTAGTGTTGAAAAACCACTTTTCGCACTTGTGTTAGTGTTGAAAAACAACTTTTCGCACTTGTGTTGGTGCAGGAAACCACTTTTGCACTTGTATTAGTGTGGAAAAAACACTTTTTGCACTGTGTTAGTGTTGAAAAACCGCTTTTCGCACTTGTGTTAGTGTTTAAAAACCACTTTTCGCACTTGTGTTGGTGCAGGAAACCACTTTTGCACTTGTATTAGTGTGGAATAAACCACTTTTCGCACTTGTGCTAGTGTTGAAAAACCACTTTTCGCACTTGTGTTAGTGTTGAAAAACCACTTTTCGCACTTGTGTTGGTGCAGGAAACCACTTTTGCACTTGTATTAGTGTGGAAAAAACACTTTTTGCACTTGTGTTAGTGTTGAAAAACCACTTTTCGCACTTGTGTTAGTGTTGAAAAACCACTTTTAGCACTTATGTTGGTGCAGGAAACCACATTTGTACTTGTATTAGTGTGGAAAAAACACTTTTCGCACTTGTGTTAGTGTTGAAAAACCACTTTTCGCACTTATGTTGGTGCAGGAAACCACTTTTGTACTTGTATTAGTGTGGAAAAAACACTTTTCGCACTTGTGATAGTGTTGAAAAACCACTTTTCACACTTGTGTTGGTGCAGGAAACCACTTTTGCACTTGTATTAGTGTGGAAAAAACACTTTTTGCATTTGTGATAGTGTTGAAAAACCACTTTTTGCACTTGTGTTAGTGTTGAAAAACCACTTTTTGCACTTGTGTTGATGCCGGAAACCACTTTTGCACTTGTATTAGTGTGGAAAAACCACTTTTCGCACTTGTTAGTGTTGAAAAAACACTTTTCGCACTTGTGTTAGTGTTGAAAAACCACTTTTCGCACTTGTGTTAGTGTTGAAAAACCACTTTTCGCACTTGTGTTGGTGCAGGAAACCACTTTTGCACTTGTATTAGTGTGGAAAAAACACTTTTTGCACTTGTGTTAGTGTTGAAAAACCACTTTTCGCACTTGTGTTAGTGTTGAAAAACCACTTTTCGCACTTATGTTGGTGCAGGAAACCACTTTTGCACTTGTATTAGTGTGGAAAAACCACTTTTCGCACTTGTGTTAGTGTTGAAAAACCACTTTTCGCACTTGTGTTGGTGCAGGAAACCACTTATGCACTTGTATTAGTGTGGAAAAACCACTTTTCGCACTTGTGTTAGTGTTGAAAAACCACTTTTCGCACTTGTGTTAGTGTTGAAAAACCACTTTTCGCACTTGTATTAGTGTGGAAAAAACACTTTTTGCATTTGTATTAGTGTAGAAAAAAGACTTTTTGCACTTGTATTAGTGTAGAAAAAACACTTTTTGCACTTGTGATAGTGTTGAAAAAAGACTTTTTGCACTTGTGATAGTGTTGAAAAACCACTTTTCGCACTTGTGTTGGTGCAGGAAACCACTTTTGCACTTGTATTCGTGTGGAAAAACCACTTTTTGCACTTGTGTTGATGCAGGAAACCACTTTTGCACTTGTGTTAGTGTTGAAAAACCACTTTTCGCACTTGTGTTAGTGTTGAAAAACCACTTTTCGCACTTGTGTTGGTGCAGGAAACCACTTTTGCACTTGTATTAGTGTGGAAAAACCACTTTTCGCACTTGTGTTGGTGCAGGAAACCACTTTTGCACTTGTATTAGTGTGGAAAAACCACTTTTCGCACTTGTGTTAGTGTTGAAAAACCACTTTTCGCACTTGTGTTAGTGTTGAAAAACCACTTTTCGCACTTGTGTTAGTGTTGAAAAACCACTTTTCGCACTTGTGTTGGTGCAGGAAACCACTTTTGCACTTGTATTAGTGTAGAAAAAAGACTTTTTGCACTTGTGTTAGTGTTGAAAAACCACTTTTCGCACTTGTGTTAGTGTTGAAAAACCACTTTTCGCACTTGTGTTGGTACAGGAAACCACTTTTGCACTTGTATTAGCGTGGAAAAAACACTTTTTGCACTTGTGTTAGTGTTGAAAAACCACTTTTCGCACTTGTGTTGGTGCAGGAAACCACTTATGCACTTGTATTAGTGTGGAAAAACCACTTTTCGCACTTGTGTTAGTGTTGAAAAACCACTTTTCGCACTTGTATTAGTGTGGAAAAAACACTTTTTGCACTTGTATTAGTGTAGAAAAAACACTTTTTGCACTTGTGATAGTGTTGAAAAACCACTTTTCGCACTTGTGTTGGTGCAGGAAACCACTTTTGCACTTGTATTAGTGTGGAAAAAACACTTTTTGCACTTGTGATAGTGTTGAAAAACCACTTTTCGCACTTGTGTTATTGTTGAAAAACCACTTTTCGCACTTGTGTTATTGTTGAAAAACCACTTTTCGCACTTGTGTTGGTGCAGCAAACCACTTTTGCATTTGTATTAGTGTGGAAAAACCACTTTTCGCACTTGTGTTAGTGTTGAAAAACCACTTTTCGCACTTGTGTTAGTGTTGAAAAACCACTTTTCGCACTTGTGTTAGTGTTGAAAAACCACTTTTCGCACTTGTGTTGGTGCAGGAAACCACTTTTGCACTTGTATTAGTGTTGAAAAACCACTTTTCGCACTTGTGTTAGTGTTGAAAAACCACTTTTCGCACTTGTGTTAGTTTTGAAAAACAACTTTTCGCACTTGTGTTGGTGCAGGAAACCACTTTTGCACTTGTATTAGTGTGGAAAAAACACTTTTTGCACTGTGTTAGTGTTGAAAAACCGCTTTTCGCACTTGTGTTAGTGTTTAAAAACCACTTTTCGCACTTGTGTTGGTGCAGGAAACCACTTTTGCACTTGTATTAGTGTGGAATAAACCACTTTTCGAACTTGTGCTAGTGTTGAAAAACCACTTTTCGCACTTGTGTTAGTGTTGAAAAACCACTTTTCGCACTTGTGTTGGTGCAGGAAACCACTTTTGCACTTGTATTAGTGTGGAAAAAACACTTTTTGCACTTGTGTTAGTGTTGAAAAACCACTTTTCGCACTTGTGTTAGTGTTGAAAAACCACTTTTCGCACTTATGTTGGTGCAGGAAACCACTTTTGTACTTGTATTAGTGTGGAAAAAACACTTTTCGCACTTGTGTTAGTGTTGAAAAACCACTTTTCGCACTTATGTTGGTGCAGGAAACCACTTTTGTACTTGTATTAGTGTGGAAAAAACACTTTTCGCACTTGTGATAGTGTTGAAAAACCACTTTTCACACTTGTGTTGGTGCAGGAAACCACTTTTGCACTTGTATTAGTGTGGAAAAAACACTTTTTGCACTTGTGATAGTGTTGAAAAACCACTTTTTGCACTTGTGTTAGTGTTGAAAAACCACTTTTTGCACTTGTGTTGATGCCGGAAACCACTTTTGCACTTGTATTAGTGTGGAAAAACCACTTTTCGCACTTGTTAGTGTTGAAAAAACACTTTTCGCACTTGTGTTAGTGTTGAAAAACCACTTTTCGCACTTGTGTTAGTGTTGAAAAACCACTTTTCGCACTTGTGTTAGTGTTGAAAAACCACTTTTCGCACTTATGTTGGTGCAGGAAACCACTTTTGCACTTGTATTAGTGTGGCAAAACCACTTTTCGCACTTGTGTTAGTGTTGAAAAACCACTTTTCGCACTTGTGTTAATGTTGAAAAACCACTTTTCGCACTTGTGTTGGTGCAGGAAACCACTTATGCACTTGTATTAGTGTGGAAAAACCACTTTTCGCACTTGTGTTGGTGTTGAAAAACCACTTTTCGCACTTGTGTTAGTGTTGAAAAACCACTTTTCGCACTTGTATTAGTGTGGAAAAAACACTTTTTGCATTTGTATTAGTGTAGAAAAAAGACTTTTTGCACTTGTATTAGTGTAGAAAAAACACTTTTTGCACTTGTGATAGTGTTGAAAAAAGACTTTTTGCACTTGTGATAGTGTTGAAAAACCACTTTTCGCACTTGTGTTGGTGCAGGAAACCACTTTTGCACTTGTATTAGTGTGGAAAAACCACTTTTTGCACTTGTGTTGATGCAGTAAACCACTTTTGCACTTGTGTTAGTGTTGAAAAACCACTTTTCGCACTTGTGTTAGTGTTGAAAAACCACTTTTCGCACTTGTGTTGGTGCAGGAAACCACTTTTGCGCTTGTATTAGTGTGGAAAAACCACTTTTCGCACTTGTGTTGGTGCAGGAAACCACTTTTGCACTTGTATTAGTGTGGAAAAACCACTTTTCGCACTTGTGTTAGTGTTGAAAAACCACTTTTCGCACTTGTGTTAGTGTTGAAAAACCACTTTTCGCACTTGTGTTAGTGTTGAAAAACCACTTTTCGCACTTGTCTTGGTGCAGGAAACCACTTTTGCACTTGTATTAGTGTAGAAAAAACACTTTTTGCACTTGTGTTAGTGTTGAAAAACCACTTTTCGCACTTGTGTTAGTGTTGAAAAACCACTTTTCGCACTTGTGTTGGTACAGGAAACCACTTTTGCACTTGTATTAGTGTGGAAAAAACACTTTTTGCACTTGTGTTAGTGTTGAAAAACCACTTTTCGCACTTGTGTTGGTGCAGGAAACCACTTATGCACTTGTATTAGTGTGGAAAAACCACTTTCCACACTTGTGTTAGTGTTGAAAAACCACTTTTCGCACTTGTATTAGTGTGGAAAAAACACTTTTTGCACTTGTATTAGTGTAGAAAAAACACTTTTTGCACTTGTGATAGTGTTGAAAAACCACTTTTGCACTTGTATTAGTGTGGAAAAAACACTTTTTGCACTTGTGATAGTGTTGAAAAACCACTTTTCGCACTTGTGTTATTGTTGAAAAACCACTTTTCGCACTTGTGTTATTGTTGAAAAACCACTTTTCGCACTTGTGTTGGTGCAGGAAACCACTTTTGCACTTGTATTAGTGTGGAAAAAACACTTTTTGCACTTGTGATAGTTTTGAAAAACCGCTTTTCGCACTTGTGTTAGTGTTGAAAAACCACTTTTCGCCCTTGTGTTGGTGCAGGAAACCACTTTTGCACTTGTATTAGTGTGGAAAAAACACTTTTTGCACTTGTGATAGTGTTGAAAAACCACTTTTCGCACTTGTGTTAGTGTTGAAAAACCACTTTTCGCACTTGTGTTGGTGCAGGAAACCACTTTTGCACTTGTATTAGTGTGGAAAAACCACTTTTCGCACTTGTGTTAGTGTTGAAAAACCACTTTTCGCACTTGTGTTGGTGCAGGAAACCACTTTTGCACTTGTATTAGTGTGGAAAAACCACTTTTCGCACTTGTGCTAGTGTGGAAAAACCACTTTTCGCACTTGTGTTAGTGTTGAAAAACCACTTTTCGCACTTGTGTTGGTGCAGGAAACCACTTTTGCACTTGTATTAGTGTGGAAAAACCACTTTTCGCACTTGTGGTAGTGTTGAAAACCACTTTTCGCACTTGTGTTAGTGTTGAAAAACCACCTTTCGCACTTGTATTAGTGTGGAAAAAACACTTTTTGCACTTGTATTAGTGTAGAAAAAACACTTTTTGCACTTGTGATAGTGTTGAAAAACCACTTTTCACACTTGTGTTGGTGCAGGAAACCACTTTTGCACTTGTATTAGTGTGGAAAAAACACTTTTTGCACTTGTGATAGTGTTGAAAAACCACTTTTTGCACTTGTGTTAGTGTTGAAAAACCACTTTTTGCACTTGTATTGATGCAGGAAACCACTTTTGCACTTGTATTAGTGTGGAAAAACCACTTTTCGCACTTGTGTTAGTGTTGAAAAAACACTTTTCGCACTTGTGTTAGTGTTGAAAAACCACTTTTCGCACTTGTGTCAGTGTTGAACAACCACTTTTCGCACTTGTGTTGGTGCAGGAAACCACTTTTGCACTTGTATTAGTGTGGAAAAACCACTTTTTGCACTTGTGTTAGTGTTGAAAAACCACTTTTCGCACTTGTGTTAGTGTTGAAAAACCACTTTTCGCACTTGTGTTGGTGCAGGAAACCACTTTTGCACTTGTATTAGTGTGGAAAAAACACTTTTTGCACTTGTGTTAGTGTTGAAAAACCACTTTTCGCACTTGTGTTAGTGTTGAAAAACCACTTTTCGCACTTATGTTGGAGCAGGAAACCACTTTTGCACTTGTATTAGTGTGGAAAAAACACTTTTCGCACTTGTGCTAGTGTTGAAAAACCACTTTTCGCACTTGTGTTAGTGTTGAAAAACCACTTTTTGCACTTGTGTTGGTGCAGGAAACCACTTTTGCACTTGTATTAGTGTGGAAAAAACACTTTTTGCACTTGTGTTAGTGTTGAAAAACCACTTTTCGCACTTGTGTTAGTGTTGAAAAACCACTTTTCGCACTTATGTTGGTGCAGGAAACCACTTTTGCACTTGTATTAGTGTGGAAAAAACACTTTTCGCACTTGTGTTAGTGTTGAAAAACCACTTTTCACACTTGTGTTAGTGTTGAAAAACCACTTTTCGCCCTGTATTAGTGTGGAAAAAACACTTTTTGCACTTGTATTAGTGTAGAAAAAACACTTTTTGCACTTGTGATAGTGTTGAAAAACCACTTTTCGCACTTGTGTTAGTGTTGAAAAACCACTTTTCGCACATGTGTTGGTGCAGGAAACCACTTTTGCACTTGTATTAGTGTGGAAAAACCACTTTTCGCACTTGTGTTAGTGTTGAAAAACCACTTTTCGCACTTGTGTTAGTGTTGAAAAACCACTTTTCGCACATGTGTTGGTGCAGGAAACCACTTTTGCACTTGTATTAGTGTGGAAAAACCACTTTTCGCACTTGTGTTAGTGTTGAAAAACCACTTTTCGCACTTGTTTTGGTGCAGGAAACTACTTTTGCACTTGTATTAGTGTGGAAAAATCACTTTTCGCACTTGTGTTGGTGTTGAAAAAACACTTTTCGCACTTGTGTTAGTGTTTAAAAACCACTTTTCGCACTTGTGTTAGTGTTGAAAAAACACTTTTTGCACTTGTATTAGTGTAGAAAAAACACTTTTTGCACTTGTGATAGTGTTGAAAAACCACTTTTCGCACTTGTGTTGGTGCAGAAAACCACTTTTGCACTTGTATTAGTGTGGAAAAAACACTTTTTGCACTTGTGATAGTGTTGAAAAACCGCTTTTCGCACTTGTGTTAGTGTTGAAAAACCACTTTTCGCACTTGTGTTGGTGCAGGAAACCACTTTTGCACTTGTATTAGTGTGGAAAAAACACTTTTTGCACTTGTGATAGTGTTGAAAAACCACTTTTCGCACTTGTGTTAGTGTTGAAAAACCACTTTTCGCACTTGTGTTGGTGCAGGAAACCACTTTTGCACTTGTATTAGTGTGGAAAAACCACTTTTCGCACTTGTGTTAGTGTTGAAAAACCACTTTTCGCACTTGTGTTGGTGCAGGAAACCACTTTTGCACTTGTATTAGTGTGGAAAAACCACTTTTCGCACTTGTGCTAGTGTTGAAAAACCACTTTTCGCACTTGTGTTAGTGTTGAAAAACCACTTTTCGCACTTGTGTTGGTGCAGGAAACCACTTTTGCACTTGTATTAGTGTGGAAAAAACACTTTTTGCACTTGTGTTTGTGTTGAAAAACCACTTTTCGCACCTGTGTTAGTGTTGAAAAACCACTTTTCGCACTTATGTTGGTGCAGGAAACCACTTTTGCACTTGTATTAGTGTGGAAAAAACACTTTTCACACTTGTGTTAGTGTTGAAAAACCACTTTTCACACTTGTGTTAGTGTTGAAAAACCACTTTTCGCACTTGTGTTGGTGCAGGAAACCACTTATGCACTTGTATTAGTGTGGAAAAACCACTTTTCGCACTTGTGTTAGTGTTGAAAACCACTTTTCGCACTTGTGTTAGTGTTGAAAAACCACCTTTCGCACTTGTATTAGTGTGGAAAAAACACTTTTTGCACTTGTATTAGTGTAGAAAAAACACTTTTTGCACTTGTGATAGTGTTGAAAAACCACTTTTCACACTTGTGTTGGTGCAGGAAACCACTTTTGCACTTGTATTAGTGTGGAAAAAACACTTTTTGCACTTGTGATAGTGTTGAAAAACCACTTTTTGCACTTGTGTTAGTGTTGAAAAACCACTTTTTGCACTTGTATTGATGCAGGAAACCACTTTTGCACTTGTATTAGTGTGGAAAAACCACTTTTCGCACTTGTGTTAGTGTTGAAAAAACACTTTTCGCACTTGTGTTAGTGTTGAAAAACCACTTTTCGCACTTGTGTCAGTGTTGAAAAACCACTTTTCGCACTTGTGTTGGTGCAGGAAACCACTTTTGCACTTGTATTAGTGTGGAAAAACCACTTTTCGCACTTGTGTTAGTGTTGAAAAACCACTTTTCGCACTTGTGTTAGTGTTGAAAAACCACTTTTCGCACTTGTGTTGGTGCAGGAAACCACTTTTGCACTTGTATTAGTGTGGAAAAAACACTTTTTGCACTTGTGTTAGTGTTGAAAAACCACTTTTCGCACTTGTGTTAGTGTTGAAAAACCACTTTTCGCACTTATGTTGGTGCAGGAAACCACTTTTGCACTTGTATTAGTGTTGAAAAACCACTTTTCGCACTTGTGTTAGTGTTGAAAAACCACTTTTTGCACTTGTGTTGGTGCAGGAAACCACTTTTGCACTTGTATTAGTGTGGAAAAAACACTTTTCGCACTTGTGTTAGTGTTGAAAAACCACTTTTCACACTTGTGTTAGTGTTGAAAAACCACTTTTCGCCCTTGTATTAGTGTGGAAAAAACACATTTTGCACTTGTATTAGTGTAGAAAAAACACTTTTTGCACTTGTGATAGTGTTGAAAAACCACTTTTCGCACTTGTGTTAGTGTTGAAAAACCACTTTTCGCACATGTGTTGGTGCAGGAAACCACTTTTGCACTTGTATTAGTGTGGAAAAACCACTTTTCGCACTTGTGTTAGTGTTGAAAAACCACTTTTCGCACTTGTGTTAGTGTTGAAAAACCACTTTTCGCACATGTGTTGGTGCAGGAAACCACTTTTGCACTTGTATTAGTGTGGAAAAACCACTTTTTGCACTTGTGTTTGTGTTGAAAAACCACTTTTCGCACTTGTGTTAGTGTTGAAAAACCACTTTTCGCACTTATGTTGGTGCAGGAAACCACTTTTGCACTTGTATTAGTGTGGAAAAAACACTTTTCGCACTTGTGTTAGTGTTGAAAAACCACTTTTCACACTTGTGTTAGTGTTGAAAAACCACTTTTCGCACTTGTGTTGGTGCAGGAAACCACTTATGCACTTGTATTAGTGTGGAAAAACCACTTTTCGCACTTGTGTTAGTGTTGAAAACCACTTTTCGCACTTGTGTTATTGTTGAAAAACCACTTTTCGCACTTGTGTTATTGTTGAAAAACCACTTTTCGCACTTGTGTTGGTGCAGCAAACCACTTTTCGCACTTGTGTTAGTGTTGAAAACCACTTTTCGCACTTGTGTTATTGTTGAAAAACCACTTTTCGCACTTGTGTTATTGTTGAAAAACCACTTTTCGCACTTGTTTTGGTGCAGGAAACCACTTTTGCACTTGTATTAGTGTGGAAAAAACACTTTTTGCACTTGTGTTAGTGTTGAAAAACCACTTTTCGCACTTGTGTTAGTGTTGAAAAACCACTTTTCGCACTTATGTTGGTGCAGGAAACCACTTTTGCACTTGTATTAGTGTGGCAAAACCACTTTTTGCACTTGTGTTAGTGTTGAAAAACCACTTTTCGCACTTGTGTTAATGTTGAAAAACCACTTTTCGCACTTGTGTTGGTGCAGGAAACCACTTATGCACTTGTATTAGTGTGGAAAAACCACTTTTCGCACTTGTGTTAGTGTTGAAAAATCACTTTTCGCACTTGTGTTAGTGTTGAAAAACCACTTTTCGCACTTGTGTTGGTGCAGTAAACCACTTTTGCACTTGTATTAGTGTAGAAAAAACACTTTTTGCACTTGTGTTAGTGTTGAAAAACCACTTTTCGCACTTGTGTTAGTGTTGAAAAACCACTTTTCGCACTTGTGTTGGTACAGGAAACCACTTTTGCACTTGTATTAGCGTGGAAAAAACACTTTTTGCACTTGTGTTAGTGTTGAAAAACCACTTTTCGCACTTGTGTTGGTGCAGGAAACCACTTATGCACTTGTATTAGTGTGGAAAAACCACTTTTCGCACTTGTGTTAGTGTTGAAAAACCACTTTTCGCACTTGTATTAGTGTGGAAAAAACACTTTTTGCACTTGTATTAGTGTAGAAAAAACACTTTTTGCACTTGTGATAGTGTTGAAAAACCACTTTTCGCACTTGTGTTGGTGCAGGAAACCACTTTTGCACTTGTATTAGTGTGGAAAAAACACTTTTTGCACTTGTGATAGTGTTGAAAAACCACTTTTCGCACTTGTGTTATTGTTGAAAAACCACTTTTCGCACTTGTGTTATTGTTGAAAAACCACTTTTCGCACTTGTGTTGGTGCAGCAAACCACTTTTGCATTTGTATTAGTGTGGAAAAACCACTTTTCGCACTTGTGTTGGTGCAGCAAACCACTTTTGCATTTGTATTAGTGTGGAAAAACCACTTTTCGCACTTGTGTTAGTGTTGAAAAACCACTTTTCGCACTTGTGTTAGTGTTGAAAAACCACTTTTCGCACTTGTGTTGGTGCAGCAAACCACTTTTGCATTTGTATTAGTGTGGAAAAACCACTTTTCGCACTTGTGTTAGTGTTGAAAAACCACTTTTCGCACTTGTGTTAGTGTTGAAAAACCACTTTTCGCACTTGTGTTAGTGTTGAAAAACCACTTTTCGCACGTGTGTTGGTGCAGGAAACCACTTTTGCACTTGTATTAGTGTTGAAAAACCACTTTTCGCACTTGTGTTAGTGTTGAAAATCCACTTTTCGCACTTGTGTTAGTGTTGAAAAACAACTTTTCGCACTTGTGTTGGTGCAGGAAACCACTTTTGCACTTGTATTAGTGTGGAAAAAACACTTTTTGCACTGTGTTAGTGTTGAAAAACCGCTTTTCGCACTTGTGTTAGTGTTTAAAAACCACTTTTCGCACTTGTGTTGGTGCAGGAAACCACTTTTGCACTTGTATTAGTGTGGAATAAACCACTTTTCGCACTTGTGCTAGTGTTGAAAAACCACTTTTCGCACTTGTGTTAGTGTTGAAAAACCACTTTTCGCACTTGTGTTGGTGCAGGAAACCACTTTTGCACTTGTATTAGTGTGGAAAAAACACTTTTTGCACTTGTGTTAGTGTTGAAAAACCACTTTTCGCACTTGTGTTAGTGTTGAAAAACCACTTTTCGCACTTATGTTGGTGCAGGAAACCACTTTTGTACTTGTATTAGTGTGGAAAAAACACTTTTCGCACTTGTGTTAGTGTTGAAAAACCACTTTTCGCACTTATGTTGGTGCAGGAAACCACTTTTGTACTTGTATTAGTGTGGAAAAAACACTTTTCGCACTTGTGATAGTGTTGAAAAACCACTTTTCACACTTGTGTTGGTGCAGGAAACCACTTTTGCACTTGTATTAGTGTGGAAAAAACACTTTGCACTTGTGATAGTGTTGAAAAACCACTTTTTGCACTTGTGTTAGTGTTGAAAAACCACTTTTTGCACTTGTGTTGATGCCGGAAACCACTTTTGCACTTGTATTAGTGTGGAAAAACCACTTTTCGCACTTGTTAGTGTTGAAAAAACACTTTTCGCACTTGTGTTAGTGTTGAAAAACCACTTTTCGCACTTGTGTTAGTGTTGAAAAACCACTTTTCGCACTTGTGTTGGTGCAGGAAACCACTTTGGCACTTGTATTAGTGTGGAAAAAACACTTTTTGCACTTGTGATTGTGTTGAAAAACCACTTTTCGCACTTGTGTTAGTGTTGAAAAACCACTTTTCGCACTTGTTTTGGTGCAAGAAACCACTTTTGCACTTGTATTAGTGTGGAAAAAACACTTTTTGCACTTGTGTTAGTGTTGAAAAACCACTTTTCGCACTTGTGTTAGTGTTGAAAAACCACTTTTCGCACTTATGTTGGTGCAGGAAACCACTTTTGCACTTGTATTAGTGTGGAAAAACCACTTTTCGCACTTGTGTTAGTGTTGAAAAACCACTTTTCGCACTTGTGTTAATGTTGAAAAACCACTTTTCGCACTTGTGTTGGTGCAGGAAACCACTTATGCACTTGTATTAGTGTGGAAAAACCACTTTTCGCACTTGTGTTAGTGTTGAAAAACCACTTTTCGCACTTGTGTTAGTGTTGAAAAACCACTTTTCGCACTTGTATTAGTGTGGAAAAAACACTTTTTGCATTTGTATTAGTGTAGAAAAACCACTTTTTGCACTTGTGATAGTGTTGAAAAAAGACTTTTTGCACTTGTGATAGTGTTGAAAAACCACTTTTCGCACTTGTGTTGGTGCAGGAAACCACTTTTGCACTTGTATTAGTGTGGAAAAACCACTTTTTGCACTTGTGTTGATGCAGTAAACCACTTTTGCACTTGTGTTAGTGTTGAAAAACCACTTTTCGCACTTGTGTTAGTGTTGAAAAACCACTTTTCGCACTTGTGTTGGTGCAGGAAACCACTTTTGCGCTTGTATTAGTGTGGAAAAACCACTTTTCGCACTTGTGTTGGTGCAGGAAACCACTTTTGCACTTGTATTAGTGTGGAAAAACCACTTTTCGCACTTGTGTTAGTGTTGAAAAACCACTTTTCGCACTTGTGTTAGTGTTGAAAAACCACTTTTCGCACTTGTGTTAGTGTTGAAAAACCACTTTTCGCACTTGTCTTGGTGCAGGAAACCACTTTTGCACTTGTATTAGTGTAGAAAAAACACTTTTTGCACTTGTGTTAGTGTTGAAAAACCACTTTTCGCACTTGTGTTAGTGTTGAAAAACCACTTTTCGCACTTGTGTTGGTACAGGAAACCACTTTTGCACTTGTATTAGTGTGGAAAAAACACTTTTTGCACTTGTGTTAGTGTTGAAAAACCACTTTTCGCACTTGTGTTGGTGCAGGAAACCACTTATGCACTTGTATTAGTGTGGAAAAACCACTTTTCGCACTTGTGTTAGTGTTGAAAAACCACTTTTCGCACTTGTATTAGTGTGGAAAAAACACTTTTTGCACTTGTATTAGTGTAGAAAAAACACTTTTTGCACTTGTGATAGTGTTGAAAAACCACTTTTGCACTTGTATTAGTGTGGAAAAAACACTTTTTGCACTTGTGATAGTGTTGAAAAACCACTTTTCGCACTTGTGTTATTGTTGAAAAACCACTTTTCGCACTTGTGTTATTGTTGAAAAACCACTTTTCGCACTTGTGTTGGTGCAGCAAACCACTTTTGCATTTGTATTAGTGTGGAAAAACCACTTTTCGCACTTGTGTTAGTGTTGAAAAACCACTTTTCGCACTTGTGTTAGTGTTGAAAAACCACTTTTCGCACTTGTGTTAGTGTTGAAAAACCACTTTTCGCACTTGTGTTGGTGCAGGTAACTACTTTTGCACTTGTATTAGTGTTGAAAAACCACTTTTCGCACTTGTGTTAGTGTTGAAAAACCACTTTTCGCACTTGTGTTAGTGTTGAAAAACAACTTTTCGCACTTGTGTTGGTGCAGGAAACCACTTTGCACTTGTATTAGTGTGGGAAAAACACTTTTTGCACTGTGTTAGTGTTGAAAAACTGCTTTTCGCACTTGTGTTAGTGTTGAAAAACCACTTTTCGCACTTGTGTTGGTGCAGGAAACCACTTTTGCACTTGTATTAGTGTGGAAAAAACACTTTTTGCACTTGTGATAGTGTTGAAAAACCACTTTTCGCACTTGTGTTAGTGTTGAAAAACCACTTTTCGCACTTGTATTAGTGTGGAAAAAACACTTTTTGCACTTGTATTAGTGTAGAAAAAACACTTTTTGCACTTGTGATAGTGTTGAAAAACCACTTTTCGCACTTGTGTTGGTGCAGGAAACCACTTTTGCACTTGTATTAGTGTGGAAAAAACACTTTTTGCACTTGTGATAGTGTTGAAAAACCACTTTTCGCACTTGTGTTTGTGCAGGAAACCACTTTTGCACTTGTATTAGTGTGGAAAAAACACTTTTTGCACTGTGTTAGTGTTGAAAAACCGCTTTTCGCACTTGTGTTAGTGTTTAAAAACCACTTTTCGCACTTGTGTTGGTGCAGGAAACCACTTTTGCACTTGTATTAGTGTGGAATAAACCACTTTTCGCACTTGTGCTAGTGTTGAAAAACCACTTTTCGCACTTGTGTTAGTGTTGAAAAACCACTTTTCGCACTTGTGTTGGTGCAGGAAACCACTTTTGCACTTGTATTAGTGTGGAAAAAACACTTTTTGCACTTGTGTTAGTGTTGAAAAACCACTTTTCGCACTTGTGTTATTGTTGAAAAACCACTTTTCGCACTTGTGTTGGTGCAGCAAACCACTTTTGCATTTGTATTAGTGTGGAAAAACCACTTTTCGCACTTGTGTTAGTGTTGAAAAACCACTTTTCGCACTTGTGTTAGTGTTGAAAAACCACTTTTCGCACTTGTGTTAGTGTTGAAAAACCACTTTTCGCACTTGTGTTGGTGCAGGAAACCACTTTTGCACTTGTATTAGTGTTGAAAAACCACTTTTCGCACTTGTGTTAGTGTTGAAAAACCACTTTTCGCACTTGTGTTAGTGTTGAAAAAACAACTTTTCGCACTTGTGTTGGTGCAGGAAACCACTTTTGCACTTGTATTAGTGTGGAAAAAACACTTTTTGCACTGTGTTAGTGTTGAAAAACCGCTTTTCGCACTTGTGTTAGTGTTTAAAAACCACTTTTCGCACTTGTGTTGGTGCAGGAAACCACTTTTGCACTTGTATTAGTGTGGAATAAACCACTTTTCGCACTTGTGCTAGTGTTGAAAAACCACTTTTCGCACTTGTGTTAGTGTTGAAAAACCACTTTTCGCACTTGTGTTGGTGCAGGAAACCACTTTTGCACTTGTATTAGTGTGGAAAAAACACTTTTTGCACTTGTGTTAGTGTTGAAAAACCACTTTTCGCACTTGTGTTAGTGTTGAAAAACCACTTTTCGCACTTATGTTGGTGCAGGAAACCACTTTTGTACTTGTATTAGTGTGGAAAAAACACTTTTCGCACTTGTGTTAGTGTTGAAAAACCACTTTTCGCACTTATGTTGGTGCAGGAAACCACTTTTGTACTTGTATTAGTGTGGAAAAAACACTTTTTGCACTTGTGATAGTGTTGAAAAACCACTTTTTGCACTTGTGTTAGTGTTGAAAAACCACTTTTTGCACTTGTGTTGATGCCGGAAACCACTTTTGCACTTGTATTAGTGTGGAAAAACCACTTTTCGCACTTGTTAGTGTTGAAAAAACACTTTTCGCACTTGTGTTAGTGTTGAAAAACCACTTTTCGCACTTGTGTTAGTGTTGAAAAACCACTTTTCGCACTTGTGTTCGTGCAGGAAACCACTTTGGCACTTGTATTAGTGTGGAAAAAACACTTTTTGCACTTGTGATTGTGTTGAAAAACCACTTTTCGCACTTGTGTTAGTGTTGAAAAACCACTTTTCGCACTTGTTTTGGTGCAGGAAACCACTTTTGCACTTGTATTAGTGTGGAAAAAACACTTTTTGCACTTGTGTTAGTGTTGAAAAACCACTTTTCGCACTTGTGTTAGTGTTGAAAAACCACTTTTCGCACTTATGTTGGTGCAGGAAACCACTTTTGCACTTGTATTAGTGTGGAAAAACCACTTTTCGCACTTGTGTTAGTGTTGAAAAACCACTTTTCGCACTTGTGTTAATGTTGAAAAACCACTTTTCGCACTTGTGTTGGTGCAGGAAACCACTTATGCACTTGTATTAGTGTGGAAAAACCACTTTTCGCACTTGTGTTAGTGTTGAAAAACCACTTTTCGCACTTGTGTTAGTGTTGAAAAACCACTTTTCGCACTTGTATTAGTGTGGAAAAAACACTTTTTGCATTTGTATTAGTGTAGAAAAACCACTTTTTGCACTTGTGATAGTGTTGAAAAAAGACTTTTTGCACTTGTGATAGTGTTGAAAAACCACTTTTCGCACTTGTGTTGGTGCAGGAAACCACTTTTGCACTTGTATTAGTGTGGAAAAACCACTTTTTGCACTTGTGTTGATGCAGTAAACCACTTTTGCACTTGTGTTAGTGTTGAAAAACCACTTTTCGCACTTGTGTTAGTGTTGAAAAACCACTTTTCGCACTTGTGTTGGTGCAGGAAACCACTTTTGCGCTTGTATTAGTGTGGAAAAACCACTTTTCGCACTTGTGTTGGTGCAGGAAACCACTTTTGCACTTGTATTAGTGTGGAAAAACCACTTTTCGCACTTGTGTTAGTGTTGAAAAACCACTTTTCGCACTTGTGTTAGTGTTGAAAAACCACTTTTCGCACTTGTGTTAGTGTTGAAAAACCACTTTTCGCACTTGTCTTGGTGCAGGAAACCACTTTTGCACTTGTATTAGTGTAGAAAAAACACTTTTTGCACTTGTGTTAGTGTTGAAAAACCACTTTTCGCACTTGTGTTAGTGTTGAAAAACCACTTTTCGCACTTGTGTTGGTACAGGAAACCACTTTTGCACTTGTATTAGTGTGGAAAAAACACTTTTTGCACTTGTGTTAGTGTTGAAAAACCACTTTTCGCACTTGTGTTGGTGCAGGAAACCACTTATGCACTTGTATTAGTGTGGAAAAACCACTTTTCGCACTTGTGTTAGTGTTGAAAAACCACTTTTCGCACTTGTATTAGTGTGGAAAAAACACTTTTTGCACTTGTATTAGTGTAGAAAAAACACTTTTTGCACTTGTGATAGTGTTGAAAAACCACTTTTGCACTTGTATTAGTGTGGAAAAAACACTTTTTGCACTTGTGATAGTGTTGAAAAACCACTTTTCGCACTTGTGTTATTGTTGAAAAACCACTTTTCGCACTTGTGTTATTGTTGAAAAACCACTTTTCGCACTTGTGTTGGTGCAGCAAACCACTTTTGCATTTGTATTAGTGTGGAAAAACCACTTTTCGCACTTGTGTTAGTGTTGAAAAACCACTTTTCGCACTTGTGTTAGTGTTGAAAAACCACTTTTCGCACTTGTGTTAGTGTTGAAAAACCACTTTTCGCACTTGTGTTGGTGCAGGTAACTACTTTTGCACTTGTATTAGTGTTGAAAAACCACTTTTCGCACTTGTGTTAGTGTTGAAAAACCACTTTTCGCACTTGTGTTAGTGTTGAAAAACAACTTTTCGCACTTGTGTTGGTGCAGGAAACCACTTTGCACTTGTATTAGTGTGGAAAAAACACTTTTTGCACTGTGTTAGTGTTGAAAAACCGCTTTTCGCACTTGTGTTAGTGTTGAAAAACCACTTTTCGCACTTGTGTTGGTGCAGGAAACCACTTTTGCACTTGTATTAGTGTGGAAAAAACACTTTTTGCACTTGTGATAGTGTTGAAAAACCACTTTTCGCACTTGTGTTAGTGTTGAAAAACCACTTTTCGCACTTGTATTAGTGTGGAAAAAACACTTTTTGCACTTGTATTAGTGTAGAAAAAACACTTTTTGCACTTGTGATAGTGTTGAAAAACCACTTTTCGCACTTGTGTTGGTGCAGGAAACCACTTTTGCACTTGTATTAGTGTGGAAAAAACACTTTTTGCACTTGTGATAGTGTTGAAAAACCACTTTTCGCACTTGTGTTGGTGCAGGAAACCACTTTTGCACTTGTATTAGTGTGGAAAATACACTTTTTGCACTGTGTTAGTGTTGAAAAACCGCTTTTCGCACTTGTGTTAGTGTTTAAAAACCACTTTTCGCACTTGTGTTGGTGCAGGAAACCACTTTTGCACTTGTATTAGTGTGGAATAAACCACTTTTCGCACTTGTGCTAGTGTTGAAAAACCACTTTTCGCACTTGTGTTAGTGTTGAAAAACCACTTTTCGCACTTGTGTTGGTGCAGGAAACCACTTTTGCACTTGTATTAGTGTGGAAAAAACACTTTTTGCACTTGTGTTAGTGTTGAAAAACCACTTTTCGCACTTGTGTTAGTGTTGAAAAACCACTTTTCGCACTTATGTTGGTGCAGGAAACCACTTTTGTACTTGTATTAGTGTGGAAAAAACACTTTTCGCACTTGTGTTAGTGTTGAAAAACCACTTTTCGCACTTATGTTGGTGCAGGAAACCACTTTTGTACTTGTATTAGTGTGGAAAAAACACTTTTCGCACTTGTGATAGTGTTGAAAAACCACTTTTCACAGTTGTGTTGGTGCAGGAAACCACTTTTGCACTTGTATTAGTGTGGAAAAAACACTTTTTGCACTTGTGATAGTGTTGAAAAACCACTTTTTGCACTTGTGTTAGTGTTGAAAAACCACTTTTTGCACTTGTGTTGATGCCGGAAACCACTTTTGCACTTGTATTAGTGTGGAAAAACCACTTTTCGCACTTGTTAGTGTTGAAAAAACACTTTTCGCACTTGTGTTAGTGTTGAAAAACCACTTTTCGCACTTGTGTTAGTGTTGAAAAACCACTTTTCGCACTTGTGTTGGTGCAGGAAACCACTTTGGCACTTGTATTAGTGTGGAAAAAACACTTTTTGCACTTGTGATTGTGTTGAAAAACCACTTTTCGCACTTGTGTTAGTGTTGAAAAACCACTTTTCGCACTTGTTTTGGTGCAGGAAACCACTTTTGCACTTGTATTAGTGTGGAAAAAACACTTTTTGCACTTGTGTTAGTGTTGAAAAACCACTTTTCGCACTTGTGTTAGTGTTGAAAAACCACTTTTCGCACTTATGTTGGTGCAGGAAACCACTTTTGCACTTGTATTAGTGTGGCAAAACCACTTTTTGCACTTGTGTTAGTGTTGAAAAACCACTTTTCGCACTTGTGTTAATGTTGAAAAACCACTTTTCGCACTTGTGTTGGTGCAGGAAACCACTTATGCACTTGTATTAGTGTGGAAAAACCACTTTTTGCACTTGTGTTAGTGTTGAAAAACCACTTTTCGCACTTGTGTTAGTGTTGAAAAACCACTTTTCGCACTTGTGTTGGTGCAGGAAACCACTTTTGCACTTGTATTAGTGTAGAAAAAACACTTTTTGCACTTGTGTTAGTGTTGAAAAACCACTTTTCGCACTTGTGTTAGTGTTGAAAAACCACTTTTCGCACTTGTGTTGGTACAGGAAACCACTTTTGCACTTGTATTAGCGTGGAAAAAACACTTTTTGCACTTGTGTTAGTGTTGAAAAACCACTTTTCGCACTTGTGTTGGTGCAGGAAACCACTTATGCACTTGTATTAGTGTGGAAAAACCACTTTTCGCACTTGTGTTAGTGTTGAAAAACCACTTTTCGCACTTGTATTAGTGTGGAAAAAACACTTTTTGCACTTGTATTAGTGTAGAAAAAACACTTTTTGCACTTGTGATAGTGTTGAAAAACCACTTTTCGCACTTGTGTTGGTGCAGGAAACCACTTTTGCACTTGTATTAGTGTGGAAAAAACACTTTTTGCACTTGTGATAGTGTTGAAAAACCACTTTTCGCACTTGTGTTATTGTTGAAAAACCACTTTTCGCACTTGTGTTATTGTTGAAAAACCACTTTTCGCACTTGTGTTGGTGCAGCAAACCACTTTTGCATTTGTATTAGTGTGGAAAAACCACTTTTCGCACTTGTGTTAGTGTTGAAAAAACCACTTTTCGCACTTGTGTTAGTGTTGAAAAACCACTTTTCGCACTTGTGTTAGTGTTGAAAAACCACTTTTCGCACTTGTGTTGGTGCAGGAAACCACTTTTGCACTTGTATTAGTGTTGAAAAACCACTTTTCGCACTTGTGTTAGTGTTGAAAAACCACTTTTCGCACTTGTGTTAGTGTTGAAAAACAACTTTTCGCACTTGTGTTGGTGCAGGAAACCACTTTTGCACTTGTATTAGTGTGGAAAAAACACTTTTTGCACTGTGTTAGTGTTGAAAAACCGCTTTTCGCACTTGTGTTAGTGTTTAAAAACCACTTTTCGCACTTGTGTTGGTGCAGGAAACCACTTTTGCACTTGTATTAGTGTGGAATAAACCACTTTTCGCACTTGTGCTAGTGTTGAAAAACCACTTTTCGCACTTGTGTTAGTGTTGAAAAACCACTTTTCGCACTTGTGTTGGTGCAGGAAACCACTTTTGCACTTGTATTAGTGTGGAAAAAACACTTTTTGCACTTGTGTTAGTGTTGAAAAACCACTTTTCGCACTTGTGTTAGTGTTGAAAAACCACTTTTCGCACTTATGTTGGTGCAGGAAACCACATTTGTACTTGTATTAGTGTGGAAAAAACACTTTTCGCACTTGTGTTAGTGTTGAAAAACCACTTTTCGCACTTATGTTGGTGCAGGAAACCACTTTTGTACTTGTATTAGTGTGGAAAAAACACTTTTCGCACTTGTGATAGTGTTGAAAAACCACTTTTCACACTTGTGTTGGTGCAGGAAACCACTTTTGCACTTGTATTAGTGTGGAAAAAACACTTTTTGCATTTGTGATAGTGTTGAAAAACCACTTTTTGCACTTGTGTTAGTGTTGAAAAACCACTTTTTGCACTTGTGTTGATGCCGGAAACCACTTTTGCACTTGTATTAGTGTGGAAAAACCACTTTTCGCACTTGTTAGTGTTGAAAAAACACTTTTCGCACTTGTGTTAGTGTTGAAAAACCACTTTTCGCACTTGTGTTAGTGTTGAAAAACCACTTTTCGCACTTGTGTTGGTGCAGGAAACCACTTTGGCACTTGTATTAGTGTGGAAAAAACACTTTTTGCACTTGTGATTGTGTTGAAAAACCACTTTTCGCACTTGTGTTAGTGTTGAAAAACCACTTTTCGCACTTGTTTTGGTGCAGGAAACCACTTTTGCACTTGTATTAGTGTGGAAAAAACACTTTTTGCACTTGTGTTAGTGTTGAAAAACCACTTTTCGCACTTGTGTTAGTGTTGAAAAACCACTTTTCGCACTTATGTTGGTGCAGGAAACCACTTTTGCACTTGTATTAGTGTGGAAAAACCACTTTTCGCACTTGTGTTAGTGTTGAAAAACCACTTTTCGCACTTGTGTTGGTGCAGGAAACCACTTATGCACTTGTATTAGTGTGGAAAAACCACTTTTCGCACTTGTGTTAGTGTTGAAAAACCACTTTTCGCACTTGTGTTAGTGTTGAAAAACCACTTTTCGCACTTGTATTAGTGTGGAAAAAACACTTTTTGCATTTGTATTAGTGTAGAAAAAAGACTTTTTGCACTTGTATTAGTGTAGAAAAAACACTTTTTGCACTTGTGATAGTGTTGAAAAAAGACTTTTTGCACTTGTGATAGTGTTGAAAAACCACTTTTCGCACTTGTGTTGGTGCAGGAAACCACTTTTGCACTTGTATTCGTGTGGAAAAACCACTTTTTGCACTTGTGTTGATGCAGGAAACCACTTTTGCACTTGTGTTAGTGTTGAAAAACCACTTTTCGCACTTGTGTTAGTGTTGAAAAACCACTTTTCGCACTTGTGTTGGTGCAGGAAACCACTTTTGCACTTGTATTAGTGTGGAAAAACCACTTTTCGCACTTGTGTTGGTGCAGGAAACCACTTTTGCACTTGTATTAGTGTGGAAAAACCACTTTTCGCACTTGTGTTAGTGTTGAAAAACCACTTTTCGCACTTGTGTTAGTGTTGAAAAACCACTTTTCGCACTTGTGTTAGTGTTGAAAAACCACTTTTCGCACTTGTGTTGGTGCAGGAAACCACTTTTGCACTTGTATTAGTGTAGAAAAAACACTTTTTGCACTTGTGTTAGTGTTGAAAAACCACTTTTCGCACTTGTGTTAGTGTTGAAAAACCACTTTTCGCACTTGTGTTGGTACAGGAAACCACTTTTGCACTTGTATTAGCGTGGAAAAAACACTTTTTGCACTTGTGTTAGTGTTGAAAAACCACTTTTCGCACTTGTGTTGGTGCAGGAAACCACTTATGCACTTGTATTAGTGTGGAAAAACCACTTTTCGCACTTGTGTTAGTGTTGAAAAACCACTTTTCGCACTTGTATTAGTGTGGAAAAAACACTTTTTGCACTTGTATTAGTGTAGAAAAAACACTTTTTGCACTTGTGATAGTGTTGAAAAACCACTTTTCGCACTTGTGTTGGTGCAGGAAACCACTTTTGCACTTGTATTAGTGTGGAAAAAACACTTTTTGCACTTGTGATAGTGTTGAAAAACCACTTTTCGCACTTGTGTTAGTGTTGAAAAACCACTTTTCGCACTTGTGTTGGTGCAGGAAACCACTTTTGCACTTGTATTAGTGTGGAAAAACCACTTTTCGCACTTGTGTTAGTGTTGAAAAACCACTTTTCGCACTTGTGTTGGTGCAGGAAACCACTTTTGCACTTGTATTAGTGTGGAAAAACCACTTTTCGCACTTGTGCTAGTGTTGAAAAACCACTTTTCGCACTTGTGTTAGTGTTGAAAAACCACTTTTCGCACTTGTGTTGGTGCAGGAAACCACTTTTGCACTTGTATTAGTGTGGAAAAAACACTTTTTGCACTTGTGTTTGTGTTGAAAAACCACTTTTCGCACCTGTGTTAGTGTTGAAAAACCACTTTTCGCACTTATGTTGGTGCAGGAAACCACTTTTGCACTTGTATTAGTGTGGAAAAAACACTTTTCACACTTGTGTTAGTGTTGAAAAACCACTTTTCACACTTGTGTTAGTGTTGAAAAACCACTTTTCGCACTTGTGTTGGTGCAGGAAACCACTTATGCACTTGTATTAGTGTGGAAAAACCACTTTTCGCACTTGTGTTAGTGTTGAAAACCACTTTTCGCACTTGTGTTAGTGTTGAAAAACCACCTTTCGCACTTGTATTAGTGTGGAAAAAACACTTTTTGCACTTGTATTAGTGTAGAAAAAACACTTTTTGCACTTG
Organism: Myxine glutinosa; assembly: GCF_964187855.1. Lineage (NCBI taxonomy): Eukaryota > Metazoa > Chordata > Myxini > Myxiniformes > Myxinidae > Myxine > Myxine glutinosa. The sequence continues at coordinate 91,595 of NW_027617718.1, forward strand.
TGATAGTGTTGAAAAACCACTTTTCACACTTGTGTTGGTGCAGGAAACCACTTTTGCACTTGTATTAGTGTGGAAAAAACACTTTTTGCACTTGTGATAGTGTTGAAAAACCACTTTTTGCACTTGTGTTAGTGTTGAAAAACCACTTTTTGCACTTGTATTGATGCAGGAAACCACTTTTGCACTTGTATTAGTGTGGAAAAACCACTTTTCGCACTTGTGTTAGTGTTGAAAAAACACTTTTCGCACTTGTGTTAGTGTTGAAAAACCACTTTTCGCACTTGTGTCAGTGTTGAAAAACCACTTTTCGCACTTGTGTTGGTGCAGGAAACCACTTTTGCACTTGTATTAGTGTGGAAAAACCACTTTTCGCACTTGTGTTAGTGTTGAAAAACCACTTTTCGCACTTGTGTTAGTGTTGAAAAACCACTTTTCGCACTTGTGTTGGTGCAGGAAACCACTTTTGCACTTGTATTAGTGTGGAAAAAACACTTTTTGCACTTGTGTTAGTGTTGAAAAACCACTTTTCGCACTTGTGTTAGTGTTGAAAAACCACTTTTCGCACTTATGTTGGTGCAGGAAACCACTTTTGCACTTGTATTAGTGTTGAAAAACCACTTTTCGCACTTGTGTTAGTGTTGAAAAACCACTTTTTGCACTTGTGTTGGTGCAGGAAACCACTTTTGCACTTGTATTAGTGTGGAAAAAACACTTTTCGCACTTGTGTTAGTGTTGAAAAACCACTTTTCACACTTGTGTTAGTGTTGAAAAACCACTTTTCGCCCTTGTATTAGTGTGGAAAAAACACATTTTGCACTTGTATTAGTGTAGAAAAAACACTTTTTGCACTTGTGATAGTGTTGAAAAACCACTTTTCGCACTTGTGTTAGTGTTGAAAAACCACTTTTCGCACATGTGTTGGTGCAGGAAACCACTTTTGCACTTGTATTAGTGTGGAAAAACCACTTTTCGCACTTGTGTTAGTGTTGAAAAACCACTTTTCGCACTTGTGTTAGTGTTGAAAAACCACTTTTCGCACATGTGTTGGTGCAGGAAACCACTTTTGCACTTGTATTAGTGTGGAAAAACCACTTTTTGCACTTGTGTTTGTGTTGAAAAACCACTTTTCGCACTTGTGTTAGTGTTGAAAAACCACTTTTCGCACTTATGTTGGTGCAGGAAACCACTTTTGCACTTGTATTAGTGTGGAAAAAACACTTTTCGCACTTGTGTTAGTGTTGAAAAACCACTTTTCACACTTGTGTTAGTGTTGAAAAACCACTTTTCGCACTTGTGTTGGTGCAGGAAACCACTTATGCACTTGTATTAGTGTGGAAAAACCACTTTTCGCACTTGTGTTAGTGTTGAAAACCACTTTTCGCACTTGTGTTATTGTTGAAAAACCACTTTTCGCACTTGTGTTATTGTTGAAAAACCACTTTTCGCACTTGTGTTGGTGCAGCAAACCACTTTTCGCACTTGTGTTAGTGTTGAAAACCACTTTTCGCACTTGTGTTATTGTTGAAAAACCACTTTTCGCACTTGTGTTATTGTTGAAAAACCACTTTTCGCACTTGTTTTGGTGCAGGAAACCACTTTTGCACTTGTATTAGTGTGGAAAAAACACTTTTTGCACTTGTGTTAGTGTTGAAAAACCACTTTTCGCACTTGTGTTAGTGTTGAAAAACCACTTTTCGCACTTATGTTGGTGCAGGAAACCACTTTTGCACTTGTATTAGTGTGGCAAAACCACTTTTTGCACTTGTGTTAGTGTTGAAAAACCACTTTTCGCACTTGTGTTAATGTTGAAAAACCACTTTTCGCACTTGTGTTGGTGCAGGAAACCACTTATGCACTTGTATTAGTGTGGAAAAACCACTTTTCGCACTTGTGTTAGTGTTGAAAAACCACTTTTCGCACTTGTGTTAGTGTTGAAAAACCACTTTTCGCACTTGTGTTGGTGCAGTAAACCACTTTTGCACTTGTATTAGTGTAGAAAAAACACTTTTTGCACTTGTGTTAGTGTTGAAAAACCACTTTTCGCACTTGTGTTGGTACAGGAAACCACTTTTGCACTTGTATTAGCGTGGAAAAAACACTTTTTGCACTTGTGTTAGTGTTGAAAAACCACTTTTCGCACTTGTGTTGGTGCAGGAAACCACTTATGCACTTGTATTAGTGTGGAAAAACCACTTTTCGCACTTGTGTTAGTGTTGAAAAACCACTTTTTGCACTTGTGATAGTGTTGAAAAACCACTTTTCGCACTTGTGTTGGTGCAGGAAACCACTTTTGCACTTGTATTAGTGTGGAAAAAACACTTTTTGCACTTGTGATAGTGTTGAAAAACCACTTTTCGCACTTGTGTTATTGTTGAAAAACCACTTTTCGCACTTGTGTTATTGTTGAAAAACCACTTTTCGCACTTGTGTTGGTGCAGCAAACCACTTTTGCATTTGTATTAGTGTGGAAAAACCACTTTTCGCACTTGTGTTGGTGCAGCAAACCACTTTTGCATTTGTATTAGTGTGGAAAAACCACTTTTCGCACTTGTGTTAGTGTTGAAAAACCACTTTTCGCACTTGTGTTAGTGTTGAAAAACCACTTTTCGCACTTGTGTTGGTGCAGCAAACCACTTTTGCATTTGTATTAGTGTGGAAAAACCACTTTTCGCACTTGTGTTAGTGTTGAAAAACCACTTTTCGCACTTGTGTTAGTGTTGAAAAACCACTTTTCGCACTTGTGTTAGTGTTGAAAAACCACTTTTCGCACTTGTGTTGGTGCAGGAAACCACTTTTGCACTTGTATTAGTGTTGAAAAACCACTTTTCGCACTTGTGTTAGTGTTGAAAATCCACTTTTCGCACTTGTGTTAGTGTTGAAAAACAACTTTTCGCACTTGTGTTGGTGCAGGAAACCACTTTTGCACTTGTATTAGTGTGGAAAAAACACTTTTTGCACTGTGTTAGTGTTGAAAAACCGCTTTTCGCACTTGTGTTAGTGTTTAAAAACCACTTTTCGCACTTGTGTTGGTGCAGGAAACCACTTTTGCACTTGTATTAGTGTGGAATAAACCACTTTTCGCACTTGTGCTAGTGTTGAAAAACCACTTTTCGCACTTGTGTTAGTGTTGAAAAACCACTTTTCGCACTTGTGTTGGTGCAGGAAACCACTTTTGCACTTGTATTAGTGTGGAAAAAACACTTTTTGCACTTGTGTTAGTGTTGAAAAACCACTTTTCGCACTTGTGTTAGTGTTGAAAAACCACTTTTCGCACTTATGTTGGTGCAGGAAACCACTTTTGTACTTGTATTAGTGTGGAAAAAACACTTTTCGCACTTGTGTTAGTGTTGAAAAACCACTTTTCGCACTTATGTTGGTGCAGGAAACCACTTTTGTACTTGTATTAGTGTGGAAAAAACACTTTTCGCACTTGTGATAGTGTTGAAAAACCACTTTTCACACTTGTGTTGGTGCAGGAAACCACTTTTGCACTTGTATTAGTGTGGAAAAAACACTTTTTGCACTTGTGATAGTGTTGAAAAACCACTTTTTGCACTTGTGTTAGTGTTGAAAAACCACTTTTTGCACTTGTGTTGATGCCGGAAACCACTTTTGCACTTGTATTAGTGTGGAAAAACCACTTTTCGCACTTGTTAGTGTTGAAAAAACACTTTTCGCACTTGTGTTAGTGTTGAAAAACCACTTTTCGCACTTGTGTTAGTGTTGAAAAACCACTTTTCGCACTTGTGTTGGTGCAGGAAACCACTTTGGCACTTGTATTAGTGTGGAAAAAACACTTTTTGCACTTGTGATTGTGTTGAAAAACCACTTTTCGCACTTGTGTTAGTGTTGAAAAACCACTTTTCGCACTTGTTTTGGTGCAGGAAACCACTTTTGCACTTGTATTAGTGTGGAAAAAACACTTTTTGCACTTGTGTTAGTGTTGAAAAACCACTTTTCGCACTTGTGTTAGTGTTGAAAAACCACTTTTCGCACTTATGTTGGTGCAGGAAACCACTTTTGCACTTGTATTAGTGTGGAAAAACCACTTTTCGCACTTGTGTTAGTGTTGAAAAACCACTTTTCGCAATTGTGTTAATGTTGAAAAACCACTTTTCGCACTTGTGTTGGTGCAGGAAACCACTTATGCACTTGTATTAGTGTGGAAAAACCACTTTTCGCACTTGTGTTAGTGTTGAAAAACCACTTTTCGCACTTGTGTTAGTGTTGAAAAACCACTTTTCGCACTTGTATTAGTGTGGAAAAAACACTTTTTGCATTTGTATTAGTGTAGAAAAACCACTTTTTGCACTTGTGATAGTGTTGAAAAAAGACTTTTTGCACTTGTGATAGTGTTGAAAAACCACTTTTCGCACTTGTGTTGGTGCAGGAAACCACTTTTGCACTTGTATTAGTGTGGAAAAACCACTTTTTGCACTTGTGTTGATGCAGTAAACCACTTTTGCACTTGTGTTAGTGTTGAAAAACCACTTTTCGCACTTGTGTTAGTGTTGAAAAACCACTTTTCGCACTTGTGTTGGTGCAGGAAACCACTTTTGCGCTTGTATTAGTGTGGAAAAACCACTTTTCGCACTTGTGTTGGTGCAGGAAACCACTTTTGCACTTGTATTAGTGTGGAAAAACCACTTTTCGCACTTGTGTTAGTGTTGAAAAACCACTTTTCGCACTTGTGTTAGTGTTGAAAAACCACTTTTCGCACTTGTGTTAGTGTTGAAAAACCACTTTTCGCACTTGTCTTGGTGCAGGAAACCACTTTTGCACTTGTATTAGTGTAGAAAAAACACTTTTTGCACTTGTGTTAGTGTTGAAAAACCACTTTTCGCACTTGTGTTAGTGTTGAAAAACCACTTTTCGCACTTGTGTTGGTACAGGAAACCACTTTTGCACTTGTATTAGTGTGGAAAAAACACTTTTTGCACTTGTGTTAGTGTTGAAAAACCACTTTTCGCACTTGTGTTGGTGCAGGAAACCACTTATGCACTTGTATTAGTGTGGAAAAACCACTTTTCGCACTTGTGTTAGTGTTGAAAAACCACTTTTCGCACTTGTATTAGTGTGGAAAAAACACTTTTTGCACTTGTATTAGTGTAGAAAAAACACTTTTTGCACTTGTGATAGTGTTGAAAAACCACTTTTGCACTTGTATTAGTGTGGAAAAAACACTTTTTGCACTTGTGATAGTGTTGAAAAACCACTTTTCGCACTTGTGTTATTGTTGAAAAACCACTTTTCGCACTTGTGTTATTGTTGAAAAACCACTTTTCGCACTTGTGTTGGTGCAGCAAACCACTTTTGCATTGTATTAGTGTGGAAAAACCACTTTTCGCACTTGTGTTAGTGTTGAAAAACCACTTTTCGCACTTGTGTTAGTGTTGAAAAACCACTTTTCGCACTTGTGTTAGTGTTGAAAAACCACTTTTCGCACTTGTGTTGGTGCAGGTAACTACTTTTGCACTTGTATTAGTGTTGAAAAACCACTTTTCGCACTTGTGTTAGTGTTGAAAAACCACTTTTCGCACTTGTGTTAGTGTTGAAAAACAACTTTTCGCACTTGTGTTGGTGCAGGAAACCACTTTGCACTTGTATTAGTGTGGGAAAAACACTTTTTGCACTGTGTTAGTGTTGAAAAACTGCTTTTCGCACTTGTGTTAGTGTTGAAAAACCACTTTTCGCACTTGTGTTGGTGCAGGAAACCACTTTTGCACTTGTATTAGTGTGGAAAAAACACTTTTTGCACTTGTGATAGTGTTGAAAAACCACTTTTCGCACTTGTGTTAGTGTTGAAAAACCACTTTTCGCACTTGTATTAGTGTGGAAAAAACACTTTTTGCACTTGTATTAGTGTAGAAAAAACACTTTTTGCACTTGTGATAGTGTTGAAAAACCACTTTTCGCACTTGTGTTGGTGCAGGAAACCACTTTTGCACTTGTATTAGTGTGGAAAAAACACTTTTTGCACTTGTGATAGTGTTGAAAAACCACTTTTCGCACTTGTGTTTGTGCAGGAAACCACTTTTGCACTTGTATTAGTGTGGAAAAAACACTTTTTGCACTGTGTTAGTGTTGAAAAACCGCTTTTCGCACTTGTGTTAGTGTTTAAAAACCACTTTTCGCACTTGTGTTGGTGCAGGAAACCACTTTTGCACTTGTATTAGTGTGGAATAAACCACTTTTCGCACTTGTGCTAGTGTTGAAAAACCACTTTTCGCACTTGTGTTAGTGTTGAAAAACCACTTTTCGCACTTGTGTTGGTGCAGGAAACCACTTTTGCACTTGTATTAGTGTGGAAAAAACACTTTTTGCACTTGTGTTAGTGTTGAAAAACCACTTTTCGCACTTGTGTTATTGTTGAAAAACCACTTTTCGCACTTGTGTTGGTGCAGCAAACCACTTTTGCATTTGTATTAGTGTGGAAAAACCACTTTTCGCACTTGTGTTAGTGTTGAAAAACCACTTTTCGCACTTGTGTTAGTGTTGAAAAACCACTTTTCGCACTTGTGTTAGTGTTGAAAAACCACTTTTCGCACTTGTGTTGGTGCAGGAAACCACTTTTGCACTTGTATTAGTGTTGAAAAACCACTTTTCGCACTTGTGTTAGTGTTGAAAAACCACTTTTCGCACTTGTGTTAGTGTTGAAAACAACTTTTCGCACTTGTGTTGGTGCAGGAAACCACTTTTGCACTTGTATTAGTGTGGAAAAAACACTTTTTGCACTGTGTTAGTGTTGAAAAACCGCTTTTCGCACTTGTGTTAGTGTTTAAAAACCACTTTTCGCACTTGTGTTGGTGCAGGAAACCACTTTTGCACTTGTATTAGTGTGGAATAAACCACTTTTCGCACTTGTGCTAGTGTTGAAAAACCACTTTTCGCACTTGTGTTAGTGTTGAAAAACCACTTTTCGCACTTGTGTTGGTGCAGGAAACCACTTTTGCACTTGTATTAGTGTGGAAAAAACACTTTTTGCACTTGTGTTAGTGTTGAAAAACCACTTTTCGCACTTGTGTTAGTGTTGAAAAACCACTTTTCGCACTTATGTTGGTGCAGGAAACCACTTTTGTACTTGTATTAGTGTGGAAAAAAACACTTTTCGCACTTGTGTTAGTGTTGAAAAACCACTTTTCGCACTTATGTTGGTGCAGGAAACCACTTTTGTACTTGTATTAGTGTGGAAAAAACACTTTTTGCACTTGTGATAGTGTTGAAAAACCACTTTTTGCACTTGTGTTAGTGTTGAAAAACCACTTTTTGCACTTGTGTTGATGCCGGAAACCACTTTTGCACTTGTATTAGTGTGGAAAAACCACTTTTCGCACTTGTTAGTGTTGAAAAAACACTTTTCGCACTTGTGTTAGTGTTGAAAAACCACTTTTCGCACTTGTGTTAGTGTTGAAAAACCACTTTTCGCACTTGTGTTCGTGCAGGAAACCACTTTGGCACTTGTATTAGTGTGGAAAAAACACTTTTTGCACTTGTGATTGTGTTGAAAAACCACTTTTCGCACTTGTGTTAGTGTTGAAAAACCACTTTTCGCACTTGTTTTGGTGCAGGAAACCACTTTTGCACTTGTATTAGTGTGGAAAAAACACTTTTTGCACTTGTGTTAGTGTTGAAAAACCACTTTTCGCACTTGTGTTAGTGTTGAAAAACCACTTTTCGCACTTATGTTGGTGCAGGAAACCACTTTTGCACTTGTATTAGTGTGGAAAAACCACTTTTCGCACTTGTGTTAGTGTTGAAAAACCACTTTTCGCACTTGTGTTAATGTTGAAAAACCACTTTTCGCACTTGTGTTGGTGCAGGAAACCACTTATGCACTTGTATTAGTGTGGAAAAACCACTTTTCGCACTTGTGTTAGTGTTGAAAAACCACTTTTCGCACTTGTGTTAGTGTTGAAAAACCACTTTTCGCACTTGTATTAGTGTGGAAAAAACACTTTTTGCATTTGTATTAGTGTAGAAAAACCACTTTTTGCACTTGTGATAGTGTTGAAAAAAGACTTTTTGCACTTGTGATAGTGTTGAAAAACCACTTTTCGCACTTGTGTTGGTGCAGGAAACCACTTTTGCACTTGTATTAGTGTGGAAAAACCACTTTTTGCACTTGTGTTGATGCAGTAAACCACTTTTGCACTTGTGTTAGTGTTGAAAAACCACTTTACGCACTTGTTGTTAGTGTTGAAAAACACTTTTCGCACTTGTGTTGGTGCAGGGAAACCACTTTTGCGCTTGTATTAGTGTGGAAAAAACACTTTTCGCACTTGTGTTGGGTGCAGAAACCACTTTTGCACTTGTATTAGTGTGAAAAACCACTTTTCGCACTTGTGTTAGTGTTGAAAAACCCACTTTTCGCACTTGTGTTAGTGTTGAAAAACCACTTTTCGCACTTGTGTTAGTGTTGAAAAACCACTTTTCGCACTTGTCTTGGTGCAGGAAACCACTTTTGCACTTGTATTAGTGTAGAAAAAACACTTTTTGCACTTGTGTTAGTGTTGAAAAACCACTTTTCGCACTTGTGTTAGTGTTGAAAAACCACTTTTCGCACTTGTGTTGGTACAGGAAAACCACTTTTGCACTTGTATTAGTGTGGAAAAAACACTTTTGCACTTGTGTTAGTGTTGAAAAACCACGTTTCGCACTTGTGTTGGTGCAGGAAACCACTTATGCACTTGTATTAGTGTGGAAAAAACACTTTTCGCACTTGTGTTAGTGTTGAAAACCACTTTTCGCACTTGTATTAGTGTGGGAAAAAAACACTTTTGCACTTGTATTAGTGTAGAAAAAACACTTTTTGCACTTGTGATAGTGTTGAAAAACCACTTTTGCACTTGTATTAGTGTGGAAAAAACACTTTTTGCACTTGTGATAGTGTTGAAAAAACCACTTTTCGCACTTGTGTTATTGTTTGAAAAACCACTTTTCGCACTTGTGTTATTGTTGAAAAAACCACTTTCGCACTTGTGTTGGTGCAGCAAACCACTTTTGCAATTTGTAATTAGTGTGGAAAAACCACTTTTCGCACTTGTGTTAGTGTTGAAAAACCACTTTTCGCACTTGTGTTAGTGTTGAAAAAACCACTTTTCGCACTTGTGTTAGTGTTGAAAAACCACTTTTCGCACTTGTGTTTGGTGCAGGTAACTACTTTTGCACTGTATTAGTGTTGAAAAACCACTTTTCGCACTTGTGTTAGTGT
>NW_027617719.1:0-100738 GCF_964187855.1 Myxine glutinosa
TTTCCACACTAATACAAGTGCAAAAGTGGTTTCCTGCACCAACACAAGTGCGAAAAGTGGTTTTTCAACACTAACACAAGTGCGAAAAGTGGTTTTTCAACACTATCACAAGTGCAAAAAGTGTTTTTTCCACACTAATACAAGTACAAAAGTGGTTTCCTGCACCAACACAAGTGCAAAAAGTGGTTTTTCAACACTAACACAAGTGCAAAAAGTGGTTTTTCAACACTAACACAAGTGCGAAAAGTGTTTTTTCCACACTAACACAAGTGCGAAAAGTGGTTTTTCAACACTAACACAAGTGCGAAAAGTGTTTTTTCCACACTAATACAAGTGCAAAAGTGGTTTCCTGCACCAACACAAGTGCGAAAAGTGGTTTTTCAACACTAACACAAGTGCGAAAAGTGGTTTTTCAACACTAACACAAGTGCGAAAAGTGGTTTTTCAACACTAACACAAGTGTGAAAAGTGTTTTTTCCACACTAATACAAGTGCAAAAGTGGTTTCCTGTACCAACACAAGTGCGAAAAGTGGTTTTTCAACACTAACACAAGTGCGAAAAGTGGTTTTCAACACTAACACAAGTGCAAAAAGTGGTTTTTCCACACTAATACAAGTGCAAAAGTGGTTTCCTGCACCAACACAAGTGCGAAAAGTGGTTTTTCAACACTAACACAAGTGCGAAAAGTGGTTTTTCAACACTAACACAAGTGCGAAAAGTGGTTTTTCAACACTAACACAAGTGCGAAAAGTGGTTTTTCCACACTAATACAAGTGCAAAAGTGGTTTCCTGCACCAACACAAGTGCGAAAAGTGGTTTTTCAACACTAACACAAGTGCGAAAAGTGGTTTTTCAACACTATCACAAGTGCAAAAAGTGTTTTTTCCACACCAATACAAGTGCAAAAGTGGTTTCCTGCACCAACACAAGTGCGAAAAGTGGTTTTTCAACACTAACACAAGTGCAAAAAGTGTTTTTTCAACACTAACACAAGTGCGAAAAGTGGTTTTTCAACACTAACACAAGTGCGAAAAGTGGTTTTTCAACACTAAAACAAGTGCGAAAAGTGGTTTTCCACAGTAATGCAAGTGCAAAAGTGGTTTCCTGCACCAACAAGTGCGAAAAGTGGTTTTTCAACACTAACACAAGTGCGAAAAGTGGTTTTTCAACACTATCACAAGTGCAAAAAGTGTTTTTTCCACACCAATACAAGTGCAAAAGTGGTTTCCTGCACCAACACAAGTGCGAAAAGTGGTTTTTCAACACTAACACAAGTGCAAAAAGTGGTTTTTCAACACTAACACAAGTGCGAAAAGTGGTTTTTCAATACTATCACAAGCGCAAAAAGTGTTTTTTCCACACTAATACAAGTGCAAAAGTGGTTTCCTGCACCAACACAAGTGCGAAAAGTGGTTTTTCAACACTAACACAAGTGCGAAAAGTGGTTTTTCAACACTAACACAAGTGCGAAAAGTGGTTTTTCCACACTAATACAAGTGCAAAGGTGGTTTCCTGTACCAACACAAGTGCAAAAAGTGGTTTTTCAACACTAACACAAGTGCGAAAAGTGGTTTTTCAACACTATCACAAGTGCAAAAAGTGTTTTTTCCACACTAATACAAGTGCAAAAGTGGTTTCCTGCACCAACACAAGTGCGAAAAGTGGTTTTTCAACACTAACACAAGTGCGAAAAGTGGTTTTTCCACACTAATACAAGTGCAAAAGTGGTTTCCTGCACCAACAAGTGCGAAAAGTGGTTTTTCAACACTAACACAAGTGCGAAAAGTGGTTTTTCAACACTAACATAAGTGCGAAAAGTGGTTTTTCAACACTAACACAAGTGCGAAAAGTGTTTTTTCCACACTAATACAAGTGCAAAAGTGGTTTCCTGCACCAACAAGTGCGAAAAGTGGTTTTTCAACACTAACACAAGTGCGAAAAGTGGTTTTTCAACACTAACACAAGTGCGAAAAGTGTTTTTTCCACACTAATACAAGTGCAAAAGTGGTTTCCTGCACCAACAAGTGCGAAAAGTGGTTTTTCAACACTAACACAAGTGCGAAAAGTGGTTTTCAACACTAACATAAGTGCGAAAAGTGGTTTTTCAACACTAACACAAGTGCGAAAAGTGGTTTTTCAACACTAACACAAGTGCGAAAAGTGGTTTTTCAATACTAACACAAGTGCGGTGCGAAAAGTGGTTTTTCAACACTATCACAAGTGCAAAAACTGTTTTTTCCACACTAATACAAGTGCAAAAGTGGTTTCCTGCACCAACACAAGTGCGAAAAGTGGTTTTTCAACACTAACACAAGTGCGAAAAGTGGTTTTTCAACACTAACACAAGTGCGAAAAGTGTTTTTTCCACAATAATACAAGTGCAAAAGTGGTTTCCTGAACCAACACAAGTGCGGAAAGTGGTTTTTCAACACTAACACAAGTGCGAAAAGTGGTTTTTCAACACTAACACAAGTGCGAAAAGTGGTTTTCCACACTAATACAAGTGCAAAAGTGGTTTCCTGCACCAACACAAGTGCGAAAAGTGGTTTTTCAACACTAACACAAGTGCGAAAAGTGGTTTTTCAACACAATCACAAGTGCAAAAAGTGTTTTTTCCACACGAATACAAGTGCAAAAGTGGTTTCCTGCACCAACACAAGTGCGAAAAGTGGTTTTTCAACACTAACACTAGTGCGAAAAGTGGTTTTTCAACACTAACACAAGTGCGAAAAGTGTTTTTTCCACACTAATACATGTGCAAAAGTGGTTTCCTGCACCAACACAAGTGTGAAAAGTGGTTTTTCAACACTAACACAAGTGCGAAAAGTGGTTTTTCAACACTAACACAAGTGCGAAAAGTGGTTTTTCAACACTAACACAAGTGCGAAAAGTGTTTTTTCCACACTAATACAAGTGCAAAAGTGGTTTCCTGCACCAACACAAGTGCGAAAAGTGGTTTTTCAACACTAACACAAGTGCAAAAAGTGGTTTTTCAACACTATCACAAGTCCAAAAAGTGTTTTTTCCACACGAATACAAGTGCAAAAGTGGTTTCCTGCACCAACACAAGTGCGAAAAGTGGTTTTTCAACACTAACACAAGTGCGAAAAGTGGTTTTTCAACACTAACACAAGTGCGAAAAGTGTTTTTTCCACACTAATACAAGTGCAAAAGTGGTTTCCTGCACCAACACAAGTGCGAAAAGTGGTTTTTCAACACTAACACAAGTGCGAAAAGTGGTTTTTCAACACTAACACAAGTGCAAAAAGTGGTTTTTCAACACTATCACAAGTCCAAAAAGTGTTTTTTCCACACTAATACAAGTGCAAAAGTGGTTTCCTGCACCAACACAAGTGCGAAAAGTGGTTTTTCAACACTAACACAAGTGCGAAAAGTGGTTTTTCAACACTAACACAAGTGCGAAAAGTGTTTTTTCCACACTAATACAAGTGCAAAAGTGGTTTCCTGCACCAACACAAGTGCGAAAAGTGGTTTTTCAACACTAACACAAGTGCGAAATGTGGTTTTTCAACACTAACACAAGTGCGAAAAGTGTTTTTTCCACACTAATACAAGTGCAAAAGTGGTTTCCTGCACCAACACAAGTGCGAAAAGTGGGTTTTCAACACTAACACAAGTGCGAAAAGTGGTTTTTCAACACTAACACAAGTGCGAAAAGTGGTTTTTCAACACTAACACAAGTGCGAAAAGTGGTTTTTCCACACTAATACAAGTGCAAAAGTGGTTTCCTGCACCAACACAAGTGCGAAAAGTGGTTTTTCAACACTAACACAAGTGCGAAAAGTGGTTTTTCAACACTATCACAAGTGCAAAAAGTGTTTTTTCCACACCAATACAAGTGCAAAAGTGGTTTCCTGCACCAACACAAGTGCGAAAAGTGGTTTTTCAACACTAACACAAGTGCAAAAAGTGTTTTTTCAACACTAACACAAGTGCGAAAAGTGGTTTTTCAACACTAACACAAGTGCGAAAAGTGGTTTTTCAACACTAAAACAAGTGCGAAAAGTGGTTTTTCCACAGTAATGCAAGTGCAAAAGTGGTTTCCTGCACCAACAAGTGCGAAAAGTGGTTTTTCAACACTAACACAAGTGCGAAAAGTGGTTTTTCCACAGTAATGCAAGTGCAAAAGTGGTTTCCTGCACCAACAAGTGCGAAAAGTGGTTTTTCAACACTATCACAAGTGCAAAAAGTGTTTTTTCCACACCAATACAAGTGCAAAAGTGGTTTCCTGCACCAACACAAGTGCGAAAAGTGGTTTTTCAACACTAACACAAGTGCAAAAAGTGGTTTTTCAACACTAACACAAGTGCGAAAAGTGGTTTTTCAATACTATCACAAGTGCAAAAAGTGTTTTTTCCACACTAATACAAGTGCAAAAGTGGTTTCCTGCACCAACACAAGTGCGAAAAGTGGTTTTTCAACACTAACACAAGTGCGAAAAGTGGTTTTTCAACACTAACACAAGTGCGAAAAGTGGTTTTTCCACACTAATACAAGTGCGAAAAGTGGTTTTTCCACACTAATACAAGTGCAAAGGTGGTTTCCTGTACCAACACAAGTGCAAAAAGTGGTTTTTCAACACTAACACAAGTGCGAAAAGTGGTTTTTCAACACTATCACAAGTACAAAAAGTGTTTTTTCCACACTAATACAAGTGCAAAAGTGGTTTCCTGCACCAACACAAGTGCGAAAAGTGGTTTTTCAACACTAACACAAGTGCGAAAAGTGGTTTTTCAACACTAATACAAGTGCAAAAGTGGTTTCCTGCACCAACACAAGTGCGAAAAGTGGTTTTTCAACACAAACACAAGTGCGAAAAGTGGTTTTCAACACTATCACAAGTGCAAAAAGTGGTTTTTCCACACTAATACAAGTGCAAAAGTGGTTTCCTGCACCAACACAAGTGCGAAAAGTGGTTTTTCAACACTAACACAAGTGTGAAAAGTGGTTTTTCAACACTAACACAAGTGCGAAAAGTGGTTTTTCAACACTAACACAAGTGCGAAAAGTGTTTTTTCCACACTAATACAAGTGCAAAAGTGGTTTCCTGCACCAACACAAGTGCGAAAAGTGGTTTTTCAACACCGACACAAGTGCGAAAAGTGGTTTTTCCACACTAATACAAGTGCAAAAGTGGTTTTTCGAACACTATCACAAGTGCAAAAAGTGTTTTTTCCACACTAATACAAGTGCAAAAGTGGTTTCCTGCACCAACACAAGTGTGAAAAGTGGTTTTTCAACACTAACACAAGTGCGAAAAGTGGTTTTTCAACACTAACACAAGTGCGAAAAGTGGTTTTTCCACACTAATACAAGTGCAAAAGTGGTTTCCTGCACCAACACAAGTGCGAAAAGTGGTTTTTCAACACTAACACAAGTGCGAAAAGTGGTTTTTCAACACTATCACAAGTGCAAAAAGTGTTTTTTCCACACTAATACAAGTGCAAAAGTGGTTTCCTGCACCAACACAAGTGCGAAAAGTGGTTTTTCAACACTAACACAAGTGTGAAAAGTGGTTGTTCAACACTAACACAAGTGCGAAAAGTGGTTTTACCACACTAATACAAGTGCAAAAGTGGTTTCCTGCACCAACACAAGTGCGAAAAGTGGTTTTTCAACACTAACACAAGTGCGAAAAGTGGTTTTTCAACACTATCACAAGTGCAAAAACTGTTTTTTCCACACTAATACAAGTGCAAAAGTGGTTTCCTGCACCAACACAAGTGCGAAAAGTGGTTTTTCAACACTAACACAAGTGCGAAAAGTGGTTTTTCAACACTAACACAAGTGCAAAAGTGGTTTCTTGCACCAACACAAGTGCGAAAAGTGGTTTTTCCACACTAATACAAGTGCAAAAGTGGTTTCCTGCACCAACACAAGTGCGAAAAGTGGTTTTTCAACACTAACACAAGTGCGAAAAGTAGTTTTTCAACACTAACACAAGTGCGAAAAGTGGTTTTCAACACTAACACAAGTGCGAAAAGTGTTTTTTCCACACTAATACAAGTGCAAAAGTGGTTTCCTGCACCAACACAAGTGCGAAAAGTGTTTTTTCCACACTAATACAAGTGCAAAATTGGTTTCCTGCACCAACACAAGTGCGAAAAGTGGTTTTTCAACACTAACACAAGTGCGAAAAGTGGTTTTTCAACACTAACACAAGTGCGAAAAGTGTTTTTCCACACTAATACAAGTGCAAAAGTGGTTTCCTGCACCAACACAAGCGCGAAAAGTGTTTTTTCAACACTAACACAAGTGCGAAAAGTGGTTTTTCAACACTAACACAAGTGCGAAAAGTGTTTTTCCACACTAATACAAGTGCAAAAGTGGTTTCCTGCACCAACACGAGTGCGAAAAGTGTTTTTTCAACACTAACACAAGTGCGAAAAGTGGTTTTTCAACACTAACACAAGTGCGAAAAGTGGTTTTTCAACACTAACACAAGTGCGAAAAGTGGTTTTTCCACACTAATACAAGTGCAAAAGTGGTTTCCTGCACCAACACAAGTGCGAAAAGTGGTTTTTCAACACTAACACAAGTGCAAAAAGTGGTTTTTCAACACTATCACAAGTCCAAAAAGTGTTTTTTCCACACTAATACAAGTGCAAAAGTGGTTTCCTGCACCAACACAAGTGCGAAAAGTGGTTTTTCAACACTAACACAAGTGCGAAAAGTGGTTTTTCAACACTAACACAAGTGCGAAAAGTGTTTTTTCCACACTAATACAAGTGCAAAAGTGGTTTCCTGCACCAACACAAGTGCGAAAAGTGGTTTTTCAACACTAACACAAGTGCGAAATGTGGTTTTTCAACACTAACACAAGTGCGAAAAGTGTTTTTTCCACACTAATACAAGTGCAAAAGTGGTTTCCTGCACCAACACAAGTGCGAAAAGTGGTTTTTCAACACTAACACAAGTGCGAAAAGTGGTTTTTCAACACTAACACAAGTGCGAAAAGTGGTTTTTCAACACTAACACAAGTGCGAAAAGTGGTTTTTCCACACTAATACAAGTGCAAAAGTGGTTTCCTGCACCAACACAAGTGCGAAAAGTGGTTTTTCAACACTAACACAAGTGCGAAAAGTGGTTTTTCAACACTATCACAAGTGCAAAAAGTGTTTTTTCCACACCAATACAAGTGCAAAAGTGGTTTCCTGCACCAACACAAGTGCGAAAAGTGGTTTTTCAACACTAACACAAGTGCAAAAAGTGTTTTTTCAACACTAACACAAGTGCGAAAAGTGGTTTTTCAACACTAACACAAGTGCGAAAAGTGGTTTTTCAACACTAAAACAAGTGCGAAAAGTGGTTTTCCACAGTAATGCAAGTGCAAAAGTGGTTTCCTGCACCAACAAGTGCGAAAAGTGGTTTTTCAACACTAACACAAGTGCGAAAAGTGGTTTTTCAACACTATCACAAGTGCAAAAAGTGTTTTTTCCACACCAATACAAGTGCAAAAGTGGTTTCCTGCACCAACACAAGTGCGAAAAGTGGTTTTTCAACACTAACACAAGTGCAAAAAGTGGTTTTTCAACACTAACACAAGTGCGAAAAGTGGTTTTTCAATACTATCACAAGCGCAAAAAGTGTTTTTTCCACACTAATACAAGTGCAAAAGTGGTTTCCTGCACCAACACAAGTGCGAAAAGTGGTTTTTCAACACTAACACAAGTGCGAAAAGTGGTTTTTCAACACTAACACAAGTGCGAAAAGTGGTTTTTCCACACTAATACAAGTGCAAAGGTGGTTTCCTGTACCAACACAAGTGCAAAAAGTGGTTTTTCAACACTAACACAAGTGCGAAAAGTGGTTTTTCAACACTATCACAAGTGCAAAAAGTGTTTTTTCCACACTAATACAAGTGCAAAAGTGGTTTCCTGCACCAACACAAGTGCGAAAAGTGGTTTTTCAACACTAACACAAGTGCGAAAAGTGGTTTTTCCACACTAATACAAGTGCAAAAGTGGTTTCCTGCACCAACAAGTGCGAAAAGTGGTTTTTCAACACTAACACAAGTGCGAAAAGTGGTTTTTCAACACTAACATAAGTGCGAAAAGTGGTTTTTCAACACTAACACAAGTGCGAAAAGTGTTTTTTCCACACTAATACAAGTGCAAAAGTGGTTTCCTGCACCAACAAGTGCGAAAAGTGGTTTTTCAACACTAACACAAGTGCGAAAAGTGGTTTTTCAACACTAACACAAGTGCGAAAAGTGTTTTTTCCACACTAATACAAGTGCAAAAGTGGTTTCCTGCACCAACAAGTGCGAAAAGTGGTTTTTCAACACTAACACAAGTGCGAAAAGTGGTTTTTCAACACTAACATAAGTGCGAAAAGTGGTTTTTCAACACTAACACAAGTGCGAAAAGTGGTTTTTCAACACTAACACAAGTGCGAAAAGTGGTTTTTCAACACTAACACAAGTGCGAAAAGTGGTTTTTCAACACTATCACAAGTGCAAAAACTGTTTTTTCCACACTAATACAAGTGCAAAAGTGGTTTCCTGCACCAACACAAGTGCGAAAAGTGGTTTTTCAACACTAACACAAGTGCGAAAAGTGGTTTTTCAACACTAACACAAGTGCGAAAAGTGTTTTTTCCACAATAATACAAGTGCAAAAGTGGTTTCCTGAACCAACACAAGTGCGGAAAGTGGTTTTTCAACACTAACACAAGTGCGAAAAGTGGTTTTTCAACACTAACACAAGTGCGAAAAGTGGTTTTTCCACACTAATACAAGTGCAAAAGTGGTTTCCTGCACCAACACAAGTGCGAAAAGTGGTTTTTCAACACTAACACAAGTGCGAAAAGTGGTTTTTCAACACAATCACAAGTGCAAAAAGTGTTTTTTCCACACGAATACAAGTGCAAAAGTGGTTTCCTGCACCAACACAAGTGCGAAAAGTGGTTTTTCAACACTAACACTAGTGCGAAAAGTGGTTTTTCAACACTAACACAAGTGCGAAAAGTGTTTTTTCCACACTAATACATGTGCAAAAGTGGTTTCCTGCACCAACACAAGTGTGAAAAGTGGTTTTTCAACACTAACACAAGTGCGAAAAGTGGTTTTTCAACACTAACACAAGTGCGAAAAGTGGTTTTTCAACACTAACACAAGTGCGAAAAGTGTTTTTTCCACACTAATACAAGTGCAAAAGTGGTTTCCTGCACCAACACAAGTGCGAAAAGTGGTTTTTCAACACTAACACAAGTGCAAAAAGTGGTTTTTCAACACTATCACAAGTCCAAAAAGTGTTTTTTCCACACGAATACAAGTGCAAAAGTGGTTTCCTGCACCAACACAAGTGCGAAAAGTGGTTTTTCAACACTAACACAAGTGCGAAAAGTGGTTTTTCAACACTAACACAAGTGCGAAAAGTGGTTTTTCCACACTAATACAAGTGCAAAAGTGGTTTCCTGCACCAACACAAGTGCGAAAAGTGGTTTTTCAACACTAACACAAGTGCGAAAAGTGGTTTTTCCTCACTAATACAAGTGCAAAAGTGGTTCCCTGCACCAACACAAGTGCGAAAAGTGGTTTTTCAACACTAACACAAGTGCGAAAAGTGGTTTTTCAACACTATCACAAGTGCGAAAAGTGGTTTTTCAACACTAACACAAGTGCGAAAAGTGGTTTTTCAACACTATCACAAGTGCAAAAAGTGTTTTTTCCACACTAATACAAGTACAAAAGTGGTTTCCTGCACCAACACAAGTGCAAAAAGTGGTTTTTCAACACTAACACAAGTGCGAAAAGTGTTTTTTCCACACTAATACAAGTGCAAAAGTGGTTTCCTGCACCAACACAAGTACGAAAAGTGGTTTTTCCACACTAACACAAGTGCGAAAAGTGGTTTTTCAACACTAACACAAGTGCGAAAAGTGGTTTTTCAACACTAACACAAGTGCGAAAAGTGGTTTTTCCACACTAATACAAGTGCGAAAAGTGGTTTTTCCACACTAATACAAGTGCAAAGGTGGTTTCCTGTACCAACACAAGTGCAAAAAGTGGTTTTTCAACACTAACACAAGTGCGAAAAGTGGTTTTTCAACACTATCACAAGTACAAAAAGTGTTTTTTCCACACTAATACAAGTGCAAAAGTGGTTTCCTGCACCAACACAAGTGCGAAAAGTGGTTTTTCAACACTAACACAAGTGCGAAAAGTGGTTTTTCAACACTAATACAAGTGCAAAAGTGGTTTCCTGCACCAACACAAGTGCGAAAAGTGGTTTTTCAACACAAACACAAGTGCGAAAAGTGGTTTTCAACACTATCACAAGTGCAAAAAGTGGTTTTTCCACACTAATACAAGTGCAAAAGTGGTTTCCTGCACCAACACAAGTGCGAAAAGTGGTTTTTCAACACTAACACAAGTGTGAAAAGTGGTTTTTCAACACTAACACAAGTGCGAAAAGTGGTTTTTCAACACTAACACAAGTGCGAAAAGTGTTTTTTCCACACTAATACAAGTGCAAAAGTGGTTTCCTGCACCAACACAAGTGCGAAAAGTGGTTTTTCAACACCGACACAAGTGCGAAAAGTGGTTTTTCCACACTAATACAAGTGCAAAAGTGGTTTTTCGAACACTATCACAAGTGCAAAAAGTGTTTTTTCCACACTAATACAAGTGCAAAAGTGGTTTCCTGCACCAACACAAGTGTGAAAAGTGGTTTTTCAACACTAACACAAGTGCGAAAAGTGGTTTTTCAACACTAACACAAGTGCGAAAAGTGGTTTTTCCACACTAATACAAGTGCAAAAGTGGTTTCCTGCACCAACACAAGTGCGAAAAGTGGTTTTTCAACACTAACACAAGTGCGAAAAGTGGTTTTTCAACACTATCACAAGTGCAAAAAGTGTTTTTTCCACACTAATACAAGTGCAAAAGTGGTTTCCTGCACCAACACAAGTGCGAAAAGTGGTTTTTCAACACTAACACAAGTGTGAAAAGTGGTTGTTCAACACTAACACAAGTGCGAAAAGTGGTTTTACCACACTAATACAAGTGCAAAAGTGGTTTCCTGCACCAACACAAGTGCGAAAAGTGGTTTTTCAACACTAACACAAGTGCGAAAAGTGGTTTTTCAACACTATCACAAGTGCAAAAACTGTTTTTTCCACACTAATACAAGTGCAAAAGTGGTTTCCTGCACCAACACAAGTGCGAAAAGTGGTTTTTCAACACTAACACAAGTGCGAAAAGTGGTTTTTCAACACTAACACAAGTGCAAAAGTGGTTTCTTGCACCAACACAAGTGCGAAAAGTGGTTTTTCCACACTAATACAAGTGCAAAAGTGGTTTCCTGCACCAACACAAGTGCGAAAAGTGGTTTTTCAACACTAACACAAGTGCGAAAAGTAGTTTTTCAACACTAACACAAGTGCGAAAAGTGGTTTTCAACACTAACACAAGTGCGAAAAGTGTTTTTTCCACACTAATACAAGTGCAAAAGTGGTTTCCTGCACCAACACAAGTGCGAAAAGTGTTTTTTCCACACTAATACAAGTGCAAAATTGGTTTCCTGCACCAACACAAGTGCGAAAAGTGGTTTTTCAACACTAACACAAGTGCGAAAAGTGGTTTTTCAACACTAACACAAGTGCGAAAAGTGTTTTTCCACACTAATACAAGTGCAAAAGTGGTTTCCTGCACCAACACAAGCGCGAAAAGTGTTTTTTCAACACTAACACAAGTGCGAAAAGTGGTTTTTCAACACTAACACAAGTGCGAAAAGTGTTTTTCCACACTAATACAAGTGCAAAAGTGGTTTCCTGCACCAACACGAGTGCGAAAAGTGTTTTTTCAACACTAACACAAGTGCGAAAAGTGGTTTTTCAACACTAACACAAGTGCGAAAAGTGGTTTTTCAACACTAACACAAGTGCGAAAAGTGGTTTTTCCACACTAATACAAGTGCAAAAGTGGTTTCCTGCACCAACACAAGTGCGAAAAGTGGTTTTTCAACACTAACACAAGTGCAAAAAGTGGTTTTTCAACACTATCACAAGTCCAAAAAGTGTTTTTTCCACACTAATACAAGTGCAAAAGTGGTTTCCTGCACCAACACAAGTGCGAAAAGTGGTTTTTCAACACTAACACAAGTGCGAAAAGTGGTTTTTCAACACTAACACAAGTGCGAAAAGTGTTTTTTCCACACTAATACAAGTGCAAAAGTGGTTTCCTGCACCAACACAAGTGCGAAAAGTGGTTTTTCAACACTAACACAAGTGCGAAATGTGGTTTTTCAACACTAACACAAGTGCGAAAAGTGTTTTTTCCACACTAATACAAGTGCAAAAGTGGTTTCCTGCACCAACACAAGTGCGAAAAGTGGTTTTTCAACACTAACACAAGTGCGAAAAGTGGTTTTTCAACACTAACACAAGTGCGAAAAGTGGTTTTTCAACACTAACACAAGTGCGAAAAGTGGTTTTTCCACACTAATACAAGTGCAAAAGTGGTTTCCTGCACCAACACAAGTGCGAAAAGTGGTTTTTCAACACTAACACAAGTGCGAAAAGTGGTTTTTCAACACTATCACAAGTGCAAAAAGTGTTTTTTCCACACCAATACAAGTGCAAAAGTGGTTTCCTGCACCAACACAAGTGCGAAAAGTGGTTTTTCAACACTAACACAAGTGCAAAAAGTGTTTTTTCAACACTAACACAAGTGCGAAAAGTGGTTTTTCAACACTAACACAAGTGCGAAAAGTGGTTTTTCAACACTAAAACAAGTGCGAAAAGTGGTTTTCCACAGTAATGCAAGTGCAAAAGTGGTTTCCTGCACCAACAAGTGCGAAAAGTGGTTTTTCAACACTAACACAAGTGCGAAAAGTGGTTTTTCAACACTATCACAAGTGCAAAAAGTGTTTTTTCCACACCAATACAAGTGCAAAAGTGGTTTCCTGCACCAACACAAGTGCGAAAAGTGGTTTTTCAACACTAACACAAGTGCAAAAAGTGGTTTTTCAACACTAACACAAGTGCGAAAAGTGGTTTTTCAATACTATCACAAGCGCAAAAAGTGTTTTTTCCACACTAATACAAGTGCAAAAGTGGTTTCCTGCACCAACACAAGTGCGAAAAGTGGTTTTTCAACACTAACACAAGTGCGAAAAGTGGTTTTTCAACACTAACACAAGTGCGAAAAGTGGTTTTTCCACACTAATACAAGTGCAAAGGTGGTTTCCTGTACCAACACAAGTGCAAAAAGTGGTTTTTCAACACTAACACAAGTGCGAAAAGTGGTTTTTCAACACTATCACAAGTGCAAAAAGTGTTTTTTCCACACTAATACAAGTGCAAAAGTGGTTTCCTGCACCAACACAAGTGCGAAAAGTGGTTTTTCAACACTAACACAAGTGCGAAAAGTGGTTTTTCCACACTAATACAAGTGCAAAAGTGGTTTCCTGCACCAACAAGTGCGAAAAGTGGTTTTTCAACACTAACACAAGTGCGAAAAGTGGTTTTTCAACACTAACATAAGTGCGAAAAGTGGTTTTTCAACACTAACACAAGTGCGAAAAGTGTTTTTTCCACACTAATACAAGTGCAAAAGTGGTTTCCTGCACCAACAAGTGCGAAAAGTGGTTTTTCAACACTAACACAAGTGCGAAAAGTGGTTTTTCAACACTAACACAAGTGCGAAAAGTGTTTTTTCCACACTAATACAAGTGCAAAAGTGGTTTCCTGCACCAACAAGTGCGAAAAGTGGTTTTTCAACACTAACACAAGTGCGAAAAGTGGTTTTTCAACACTAACATAAGTGCGAAAAGTGGTTTTTCAACACTAACACAAGTGCGAAAAGTGGTTTTTCAACACTAACACAAGTGCGAAAAGTGGTTTTTCAACACTAACACAAGTGCGAAAAGTGGTTTTTCAACACTATCACAAGTGCAAAAACTGTTTTTTCCACACTAATACAAGTGCAAAAGTGGTTTCCTGCACCAACACAAGTGCGAAAAGTGGTTTTTCAACACTAACACAAGTGCGAAAAGTGGTTTTTCAACACTAACACAAGTGCGAAAAGTGTTTTTTCCACAATAATACAAGTGCAAAAGTGGTTTCCTGAACCAACACAAGTGCGGAAAGTGGTTTTTCAACACTAACACAAGTGCGAAAAGTGGTTTTTCAACACTAACACAAGTGCGAAAAGTGGTTTTTCCACACTAATACAAGTGCAAAAGTGGTTTCCTGCACCAACACAAGTGCGAAAAGTGGTTTTTCAACACTAACACAAGTGCGAAAAGTGGTTTTTCAACACAATCACAAGTGCAAAAAGTGTTTTTTCCACACGAATACAAGTGCAAAAGTGGTTTCCTGCACCAACACAAGTGCGAAAAGTGGTTTTTCAACACTAACACTAGTGCGAAAAGTGGTTTTTCAACACTAACACAAGTGCGAAAAGTGTTTTTTCCACACTAATACATGTGCAAAAGTGGTTTCCTGCACCAACACAAGTGTGAAAAGTGGTTTTTCAACACTAACACAAGTGCGAAAAGTGGTTTTTCAACACTAACACAAGTGCGAAAAGTGGTTTTTCAACACTAACACAAGTGCGAAAAGTGTTTTTTCCACACTAATACAAGTGCAAAAGTGGTTTCCTGCACCAACACAAGTGCGAAAAGTGGTTTTTCAACACTAACACAAGTGCAAAAAGTGGTTTTTCAACACTATCACAAGTCCAAAAAGTGTTTTTTCCACACGAATACAAGTGCAAAAGTGGTTTCCTGCACCAACACAAGTGCGAAAAGTGGTTTTTCAACACTAACACAAGTGCGAAAAGTGGTTTTTCAACACTAACACAAGTGCGAAAAGTGGTTTTTCCACACTAATACAAGTGCAAAAGTGGTTTCCTGCACCAACACAAGTGCGAAAAGTGGTTTTTCAACACTAACACAAGTGCGAAAAGTGGTTTTTCCTCACTAATACAAGTGCAAAAGTGGTTCCCTGCACCAACACAAGTGCGAAAAGTGGTTTTTCAACACTAACACAAGTGCGAAAAGTGGTTTTTCAACACTATCACAAGTGCGAAAAGTGGTTTTTCAACACTAACACAAGTGCGAAAAGTGGTTTTTCAACACTATCACAAGTGCAAAAAGTGTTTTTTCCACACTAATACAAGTACAAAAGTGGTTTCCTGCACCAACACAAGTGCAAAAAGTGGTTTTTCAACACTAACACAAGTGCGAAAAGTGTTTTTTCCACACTAATACAAGTGCAAAAGTGGTTTCCTGCACCAACACAAGTACGAAAAGTGGTTTTTCCACACTAACACAAGTGCGAAAAGTGGTTTTTCAACACTAACACAAGTGCGAAAAGTGGTTTTTCAACACTAACACAAGTGCGAAAAGTGGTTTTTCCACACTAATACAAGTGCAAAAGTGGTTTCCTGCACCAACACAAGTGCGAAAAGTGGTTTTTCAACACTAACACAAGTGCAAAAAGTGGTTTTTCAACACTATCACAAATGCAAAAAGTGTTTTTTCCACACTAATACAAGTGCAAAAGTGGTTTCCTGCACCAACACAAGTGCGAAAAGTGGTTTTCAACACTGACACAAGTGCGAAAAGTGGTTTTTCAACACTGACACAGGTGCGAAAAGTGGTTTTTCAACACTAACACAAGTGCAAAAAGTGGTTTTTCAACACTAACACAAGTGCGAAAAGTGGTTTTTCAACACTATCACAAGTGCAAAAAGTGTTTTTTCCACACTAATACAAGTGCAAAAGTGGTTTCCTGCACCAACACAAGTGCGAAAAGTGGTTTTTCAACACTAACACAAGTGCGAAAAGTGGTTTTTCAACACTAACACAAGTGCGAAAAGTGGTTTTTCCACAATAATACAAGTGCAAAAGTGGTTTCCTGCACCAACATAGGTGCGAAAAGTGGTTTTTCAACACTAACACAAGTGCGAAAAGTGGTTTTTTTAACACTAACACAAATGCGAAAAGTGGTTTTTCCACACTAATACAAGTGCAAAAGTGGTTTCCTGCACCAACACAAGTGCGAAAAGTGGTTTTTCAACACTAACACAAGTGCGAAAAGTGGTTTTTCAACACTATCACAAGTGCAAAAAGTGTTTTTTCCACACTAATACAAGTACAAAAGTGGTTTCCTGCACCAACACAAGTGCAAAAAGTGGTTTTTCAACACTAACACAAGTGCAAAAAGTGGTTTTTCAACACTAACACAAGTGCGAAAAGTGTTTTTTCCACACTAACACAAGTGCGAAAAGTGGTTTTTCAACACTAACACAAGTGCGAAAAGTGTTTTTTCCACACTAATACAAGTGCAAAAGTGGTTTCCTGCACCAACACAAGTGCGAAAAGTGGTTTTTCAACACTAACACAAGTGCGAAAAGTGGTTTTTCAACACTAACACAAGTGCGAAAAGTGGTTTTTCAACACTAACACAAGTGTGAAAAGTGTTTTTTCCACACTAATACAAGTGCAAAAGTGGTTTCCTGTACCAACACAAGTGCGAAAAGTGGTTTTTCAACACTAACACAAGTGCGAAAAGTGGTTTTCAACACTAACACAAGTGCAAAAAGTGGTTTTTCCACACTAATACAAGTGCAAAAGTGGTTTCCTGCACCAACACAAGTGCGAAAAGTGGTTTTTCAACACTAACACAAGTGCGAAAAGTGGTTTTTCAACACTAACACAAGTGCGAAAAGTGGTTTTTCAACACTAACACAAGTGCGAAAAGTGGTTTTTCCACACTAATACAAGTGCAAAAGTGGTTTCCTGCACCAACACAAGTGCGAAAAGTGGTTTTTCAACACTAACACAAGTGCGAAAAGTGGTTTTTCAACACTATCACAAGTGCAAAAAGTGTTTTTTCCACACCAATACAAGTGCAAAAGTGGTTTCCTGCACCAACACAAGTGCGAAAAGTGGTTTTTCAACACTAACACAAGTGCAAAAAGTGTTTTTTCAACACTAACACAAGTGCGAAAAGTGGTTTTTCAACACTAACACAAGTGCGAAAAGTGGTTTTTCAACACTAAAACAAGTGCGAAAAGTGGTTTTCCACAGTAATGCAAGTGCAAAAGTGGTTTCCTGCACCAACAAGTGCGAAAAGTGGTTTTTCAACACTAACACAAGTGCGAAAAGTGGTTTTTCAACACTATCACAAGTGCAAAAAGTGTTTTTTCCACACCAATACAAGTGCAAAAGTGGTTTCCTGCACCAACACAAGTGCGAAAAGTGGTTTTTCAACACTAACACAAGTGCAAAAAGTGGTTTTTCAACACTAACACAAGTGCGAAAAGTGGTTTTTCAATACTATCACAAGCGCAAAAAGTGTTTTTTCCACACTAATACAAGTGCAAAAGTGGTTTCCTGCACCAACACAAGTGCGAAAAGTGGTTTTTCAACACTAACACAAGTGCGAAAAGTGGTTTTTCAACACTAACACAAGTGCGAAAAGTGGTTTTTCCACACTAATACAAGTGCAAAGGTGGTTTCCTGTACCAACACAAGTGCAAAAAGTGGTTTTTCAACACTAACACAAGTGCGAAAAGTGGTTTTTCAACACTATCACAAGTGCAAAAAGTGTTTTTTCCACACTAATACAAGTGCAAAAGTGGTTTCCTGCACCAACACAAGTGCGAAAAGTGGTTTTTCAACACTAACACAAGTGCGAAAAGTGGTTTTTCCACACTAATACAAGTGCAAAAGTGGTTTCCTGCACCAACAAGTGCGAAAAGTGGTTTTTCAACACTAACACAAGTGCGAAAAGTGGTTTTTCAACACTAACATAAGTGCGAAAAGTGGTTTTTCAACACTAACACAAGTGCGAAAAGTGTTTTTTCCACACTAATACAAGTGCAAAAGTGGTTTCCTGCACCAACAAGTGCGAAAAGTGGTTTTTCAACACTAACACAAGTGCGAAAAGTGGTTTTTCAACACTAACACAAGTGCGAAAAGTGTTTTTTCCACACTAATACAAGTGCAAAAGTGGTTTCCTGCACCAACAAGTGCGAAAAGTGGTTTTTCAACACTAACACAAGTGCGAAAAGTGGTTTTTCAACACTAACATAAGTGCGAAAAGTGGTTTTTCAACACTAACACAAGTGCGAAAAGTGGTTTTTCAACACTAACACAAGTGCGAAAAGTGGTTTTTCAACACTAACACAAGTGCGAAAAGTGGTTTTTCAACACTATCACAAGTGCAAAAACTGTTTTTTCCACACTAATACAAGTGCAAAAGTGGTTTCCTGCACCAACACAAGTGCGAAAAGTGGTTTTTCAACACTAACACAAGTGCGAAAAGTGGTTTTTCAACACTAACACAAGTGCGAAAAGTGTTTTTTCCACAATAATACAAGTGCAAAAGTGGTTTCCTGAACCAACACAAGTGCGGAAAGTGGTTTTTCAACACTAACACAAGTGCGAAAAGTGGTTTTTCAACACTAACACAAGTGCGAAAAGTGGTTTTCCACACTAATACAAGTGCAAAAGTGGTTTCCTGCACCAACACAAGTGCGAAAAGTGGTTTTTCAACACTAACACAAGTGCGAAAAGTGGTTTTTCAACACAATCACAAGTGCAAAAAGTGTTTTTTCCACACGAATACAAGTGCAAAAGTGGTTTCCTGCACCAACACAAGTGCGAAAAGTGGTTTTTCAACACTAACACTAGTGCGAAAAGTGGTTTTTCAACACTAACACAAGTGCGAAAAGTGTTTTTTCCACACTAATACATGTGCAAAAGTGGTTTCCTGCACCAACACAAGTGTGAAAAGTGGTTTTTCAACACTAACACAAGTGCGAAAAGTGGTTTTTCAACACTAACACAAGTGCGAAAAGTGGTTTTTCAACACTAACACAAGTGCGAAAAGTGTTTTTTCCACACTAATACAAGTGCAAAAGTGGTTTCCTGCACCAACACAAGTGCGAAAAGTGGTTTTTCAACACTAACACAAGTGCAAAAAGTGGTTTTTCAACACTATCACAAGTCCAAAAAGTGTTTTTTCCACACGAATACAAGTGCAAAAGTGGTTTCCTGCACCAACACAAGTGCGAAAAGTGGTTTTTCAACACTAACACAAGTGCGAAAAGTGGTTTTTCAACACTAACACAAGTGCGAAAAGTGGTTTTTCCACACTAATACAAGTGCAAAAGTGGTTTCCTGCACCAACACAAGTGCGAAAAGTGGTTTTTCAACACTAACACAAGTGCGAAAAGTGGTTTTTCCTCACTAATACAAGTGCAAAAGTGGTTCCCTGCACCAACACAAGTGCGAAAAGTGGTTTTTCAACACTAACACAAGTGCGAAAAGTGGTTTTTCAACACTATCACAAGTGCGAAAAGTGGTTTTTCAACACTAACACAAGTGCGAAAAGTGGTTTTTCAACACTATCACAAGTGCAAAAAGTGTTTTTTCCACACTAATACAAGTACAAAAGTGGTTTCCTGCACCAACACAAGTGCAAAAAGTGGTTTTTCAACACTAACACAAGTGCGAAAAGTGTTTTTTCCACACTAATACAAGTGCAAAAGTGGTTTCCTGCACCAACACAAGTACGAAAAGTGGTTTTTCCACACTAACACAAGTGCGAAAAGTGGTTTTTCAACACTAACACAAGTGCGAAAAGTGGTTTTTCAACACTAACACAAGTGCGAAAAGTGGTTTTTCCACACTAATACAAGTGCAAAAGTGGTTTCCTGCACCAACACAAGTGCGAAAAGTGGTTTTTCAACACTAACACAAGTGCAAAAAGTGGTTTTTCAACACTATCACAAATGCAAAAAGTGTTTTTTCCACACTAATACAAGTGCAAAAGTGGTTTCCTGCACCAACACAAGTGCGAAAAGTGGTTTTCAACACTGACACAAGTGCGAAAAGTGGTTTTTCAACACTGACACAGGTGCGAAAAGTGGTTTTTCAACACTAACACAAGTGCAAAAAGTGGTTTTTCAACACTAACACAAGTGCGAAAAGTGGTTTTTCAACACTATCACAAGTGCAAAAAGTGTT
Organism: Myxine glutinosa; assembly: GCF_964187855.1. Taxonomy (NCBI): domain Eukaryota; kingdom Metazoa; phylum Chordata; class Myxini; order Myxiniformes; family Myxinidae; genus Myxine; species Myxine glutinosa. Next base: position 20,011 of record NW_027617719.1, read on the forward strand.
TTTTCCACACTAATACAAGTGCAAAAGTGGTTTCCTGCACCAACACAAGTGCGAAAAGTGGTTTTTCAACACTAACACAAGTGCGAAAAGTGGTTTTTCAACACTAACACAAGTGCGAAAAGTGGTTTTTCCACAATAATACAAGTGCAAAAGTGGTTTCCTGCACCAACATAGGTGCGAAAAGTGGTTTTTCAACACTAACACAAGTGCGAAAAGTGGTTTTTTTAACACTAACACAAATGCGAAAAGTGGTTTTTCCACACTAATACAAGTGCAAAAGTGGTTTCCTGCACCAACACAAGTGCGAAAAGTGGTTTTTCAACACTAACACAAGTGCGAAAAGTGGTTTTTCAACACTATCACAAGTGCAAAAAGTGTTTTTTCCACACTAATACAAGTACAAAAGTGGTTTCCTGCACCAACACAAGTGCAAAAAGTGGTTTTTCAACACTAACACAAGTGCAAAAAGTGGTTTTTCAACACTAACACAAGTGCGAAAAGTGTTTTTTCCACACTAACACAAGTGCGAAAAGTGGTTTTCAACACTAACACAAGTGCGAAAAGTGTTTTTTCCACACTAATACAAGTGCAAAAGTGGTTTCCTGCACCAACACAAGTGCGAAAAGTGGTTTTTCAACACTAACACAAGTGCGAAAAGTGGTTTTTCAACACTAACACAAGTGCGAAAAGTGGTTTTTCAACACTAACACAAGTGTGAAAAGTGTTTTTTCCACACTAATACAAGTGCAAAAGTGGTTTCCTGCACCAACACAAGTGCGAAAAGTGGTTTTTCAACACTAACACAAGTGCGAAAAGTGGTTTTCAACACTAACACAAGTGCAAAAAGTGGTTTTTCCACACTAATACAAGTGCAAAAGTGGTTTCCTGCACCAACACAAGTGCGAAAAGTGGTTTTTCAACACTAACACAAGTGCGAAAAGTGGTTTTTCAACACTATCACAAGTGCCAAAAGTGTTTTTTCCACACCAATACAAGTGCAAAAGTGGTTTCCTGCACCAACACAAGTGCGAAAAGTGGTTTTTCAACACTAACACAAGTGCAAAAAGTGGTTTTTCAACACTAACACAAGTGCGAAAAGTGGTTTTTCAACACTAACACAAGTGCGAAAAGTGGTTTTTCAACACTAACACAAGTGCGAAAAGTGGTTTTTCAACACTATCACAAGTGCCAAAAGTGTTTTTTCCACACCAATACAAGTGCAAAAGTGGTTTCCTGCACCAACACAGGTGCGAAAAGTGGTTTTTCAACACTAACACAAGTGCAAAAAGTGGTTTTTCAACACTAACACAAGTGCGAAAAGTGGTTTTTCAACACTAACACAAGTGCGAAAAGTGGTTTTTCAACACTAACACAAGTGCGAAAAGTGTTTTTTCCACACTAATACAAGTGCAAAAGTGGTTTCCTGCACCAACACAAGTGCGAAAAGTGGTTTTTCAACACTAACACAAGTGCGAAAAGTGGTTTTTCAACACTAACACAAGTGCGAAAAGTGTTTTTTCCACACTAATACAAGTGCAAAAGTGGTTTCCTGCACCAACACAAGTACGAAAAGTGGTTTTTCAACACTAACACAAGTGCGAAAAGTGGTTTTTCAACACTAACACAAGTGCGAAAAGTGGTTTTTCAACACTAACACAAGTGCGAAAAGTGGTTTTTCCACACTAATACAAGTGCAAAAGTGGTTTCCTGCACCAACACAAGTGCGAAAAGTGGTTTTTCAACACTAACACAAGTGCAAAAAGTGGTTTTTCAACACTATCACAAATGCAAAAAGTGTTTTTTCCACACTAATACAAGTGCAAAAGTGGTTTCCTGCACCAACACAGGTGCGAAAAGTGGTTTTTCAACACTGACACAAGTGCGAAAAGTGGTTTTTCAACACTGACACAAGTGCGAAAAGTGGTTTTTCAACACTAACACAAGTGCGAAAAGTGGTTTTTCAACACTATCACAAGTGCAAAAAGTGTTTTTTCCACACTAATACAAGTGCAAAAGTGGTTTCCTGCACCAACACAAGTGCGAAAAGTGGTTTTTCAACACTAACACAAGTGCGAAAAGTGGTTTTTCAACACTAGCACAAGTGCGAAAAGTGGTTTTTCCACACTAATACAAGTGCAAAAGTGGTTTCCTGCACCAACACAAGTGCGAAAAGTGGTTTTTCAACACTAACACAAGTGCGAAAAGTGGTTTTTTAACACTAACACAAATGCGAAAAGTGGTTTTTCAACACTAACACAAGTGTGAAAAGTGGTTTTTCCACACTAATACAAGTGCAAAAGTGGTTTCCTGCACCAATACAAGTGCGAAAAGTGGTTTTTCAACACTAACACAAGTGCGAAAAGTGGTTTTTCAACACTATCACAAGTGCAAAAAGTGTTTTTTCCACACTAATACAAGTACAAAAGTGGTATCCTGCACCAACACAAGTGCAAAAAGTGGTTTTTCAACACTAACACAAGTGCGAAAAGTGGTTTTTCAACACTAACACAAGTGCGAAAAGTGTTTTTTCCACACTAATACAAGTGCAAAAGTGGTTTCCTGCACCAACACAAGTACGAAAAGTGGTTTTTCAACACTAACACAAGTGCGAAAAGTGGTTTTTCAACACTAACACAAGTGCGAAAAGTGTTTTTTCCACACTAATACAAGTGCAAAAGTGGTTTCCTGCACCAACACAAGTGCGAAAAGTGGTTTTTCAACACTAACACAAGTGCGAAAAGTGGTTTTCAACACTAACACAAGTGCGAAAAGTGGTTTTTCCACACTAATACAAGTGCAAAAGTGGTTTCCTGCACCAACACAAGTGCGAAAAGTGGTTTTTCAACACTAACACAAGTGCGAAAAGTGGTTTTTCAACACTATCACAAGTGCCAAAACTGTTTTTTCCACACTAATACAAGTGCAAAAGTGGTTTCCTGCACCAACACAAGTGCGAAAAGTGGTTTTTCAACACTAACACAAGTGCGAAAAGTGGTTTTTCAACACTAACACAAGTGCGAAAAGTGGTTTTTCCACAATAATACAAGTGCAAAAGTGGTTTCCTGAACCAACACAAGTGCGGAAAGTGGTTTTTCAACACTAACACAAGTGCGAAAAGTGGTTTTTCAACACTAACACAAGTGCGAAAAGTGGTTTTTCCACACTAATACAAGTGCAAAAGTGGTTTCCTGCACCAACACAAGTGCGAAAAGTGGTTTTTCAACACTAACACAAGTGCGAAAAGTGGTTTTTCAACACAATCACAAGTGCAAAAAGTGTTTTTTCCACACTAATACATGTGCAAAAGTGGTTTCCTGCACCAACACAAGTGTGAAAAGTGGTTTTTCAACACTAACACAAGTGCGAAAAGTGGTTTTTCAACACTAACACAAGTGCGAAAAGTGGTTTTTCAACACTAACACAAGTGCGAAAAGTGGTTTTTCCTCACTAATACAAGTGCAAAAGTGGTTCCCTGCACCAACACAAGTGCGAAAAGTGGTTTTTCAACACTAACACAAGTGCGAAAAGTGGTTTTTCAACACTATCACAAGTGCAAAAAGTGTTTTTTCCACACTAATGCAAGTACAAAAGTGGTTTCTTGCACCAACACAAGTGCAAAAAGTGGTTTTTCAACACTAACACAAGTGCGAAAAGTGGTTTTTCAACACTAACACAAGTGCGAAAAGTGTTTTTTCCACACTAATACAAGTGCAAAAGTGGTTTCCTGCACCAACACAAGTACGAAAAGTGGTTTTTCAACACTAACACAAGTGCGAAAAGTGGTTTTTCAACACTAACACAAGTGCGAAAAGTGGTTTTTCAACACTAACACAAGTGCGAAAAGTGGTTTTTCCACACTAATACAAGTGCAAAAGTGGTTTCCTGCACCAACACAAGTGCGAAAAGTGGTTTTTCAACACTAACACAAGTGCGAAAAGTGGTTTTTCAACACTATCACAAGTGCAAAAAGTGTTTTTTCCACACTAATACAAGTGCAAAAGTGGTTTCCTGCACCAACACAAGTGCGAAAAGTGGTTTTTCAACACTAACACAAGTGCGAAAAGTGGTTTTTCAACACGAACACAAGTGCGAAAAGTGGTTTTTCCACACTAAAACAAGTGCAAAAGTGGTTTCCTGCACCAACACAAGTGCGAAAAGTGGTTTTTCAACACTATCAGAAGTGCGAAAAGTGGTTTTTCAACACTATCACAAGTGCAAAAACTGTTTTTTCCACACTAATACAGGTGCAAAAGTGGTTTCCTGCACCAACACAAGTGCGAAAAGTGGGTTTTCAACACTAACACAAGTGCGAAAAGTGGTTTTTCAACACTAACACAAGTGCAAAAGTGGTTTCCTGCACCAACACAAGTGCGAAAAGTGGTTTTTCAACACTATCACAAGTGCAAAAACTGTTTTTTCCACACTAATACAGGTGCAAAAGTGGTTTCCTGCACCAACACAAGTGCGAAAAGTGGGTTTTCAACACTAACACAAGTGCGAAAAGTGGTTTTTCCACACTAATACAAGTGCAAAAGTGGTTTCCTGCACCAACACAAGTGCGAAAAGTGGTTTTTCAACACCAACACAAGTGCGAAAAGTGGTTTTTCAACACTATCACAAGTGCAAAAAGTGTTTTTTCCACACTAATACAAGTGCAAAAGTGGTTTCCTGCAACAACACAAGTGCGAAAAGTGGTTTTTCAACACTAACACAAGTGCGAAAAGTAGTTTTTCAACACTAACACAAGTGCGAAAAGTGGTTTTCAACACTAACACAAGTGCGAAAAGTGTTTTTTCCACACTAATACAAGTGCAAAAGTGGTTTCCTGCACCAACACAAGTGCGAAAAGTGTTTTTTCCACACTAATACAAGTGCAAAAGTGGTTTCCTGCACCAACACAAGTGCGAAAAGTGGTTTTTCAACACTAACACAAGTGTGAAAAGTGGTTTTTCAACACTAACACAAGTGCGAAAAGTGTTTTTCCACACTAATACAAGTGCAAAAGTGGTTTCCTGCACCAACACAAGTGCGAAAAGTGTTTTTTCAACACTAACACAAGTGCGAAAAGTGGTTTTTCAACACTAACACAAGTGCGAAAAGTGTTTTTCCACACTAATGCAAGTGCAAAAGTGGTTTCCTGCACCAACACAAGTGCGAAAAGTGTTTTTTCAACACTAACACAAGTGCGAAAAGTGTTTTTTCAACACTAACACAAGTGCGAAAAGTGGTTTTTCAACACTAACACAAGTGCGAAAAGTGGTTTTTCCACACTAATACAAGTGCAAAAGTGGTTTCCTGCACCAACACAAGTGCGAAAAGTGGTTTTTCAACACTAACACAAGTGCAAAAAGTGGTTTTTCAACACTATCACAAGTCCAAAAAGTGTTTTTTCCACACTAATACAAGTGCAAAAGTGGTTTCCTGCACCAACACAAGTGCGAAAGTGGTTTTTCAACACTAACACAAGTGCGAAAAGTGGTTTTTCAACACTAACACAAGTGCGAAAAGTGTTTTTTCCACACTAATACAAGTGCAAAAGTGGTTTCCTGCACCAACACAAGTGCGAAAAGTGGTTTTTCAACACTAACACAAGTGCGAAAAGTGGTTTTTCAACACTAACACAAGTGCGAAAAGTGTTTTTTCCACACTAATACTAGTGCAAAAGTGGTTTCCTGCACCAACACAAGTGCGAAAAGTGGTTTTTCAACACTAACACAAGTGCGAAAAGTGGTTTTTCAACACTAACACAAGTGCGAAAAGTGGTTTTTCAACACTAACACAAGTGCGAAAAGTGGTTTTTCCACACTAATACAAGTGCAAAAGTGGTTACCTGCACCAACACAAGTGCGAAAAGTGGTTTTTCAACACTAACACAAGTGCGAAAAGTGGTTTTTCAACACTATCACAAGTGCAAAAAGTGTTTTTTCCACACCAATACAAGTGCAAAAGTGGTTTCCTGCACCAACACAAGTGCGAAAAGTGGTTTTTCAACACTAACACAAGTGCAAAAAGTGGTTTTCAACACTAACACAAGTGCGAAAAGTGGTTTTTCAACACTAACACAAGTGCGAAAAGTGGTTTTTCAACACTAAAACAAGTGCGAAAAGTGGTTTTTCCACACTAATGCAAGTGCAAAAGTGGTTTCCTGCACCAACACAAGTGCGAAAAGTGGTTTTTCAACACTAACACAAGTGCGAAAAGTGGTTTTTCAACACTATCACAAGTGCAAAAAGTGTTTTTTCCACACCAATACAAGTGCAAAAGTGGTTTCCTGCACCAACACAAGTGCGAAAAGTGGTTTTTCAACACTAACACAAGTGCAAAAAGTGGTTTTTCAACACTAATACAAGTGCGAAAAGTGGTTTTTCAATACTATCACAAGTGCAAAAAGTGTTTTTTCCACACTAATACAAGTGCAAAAGTGGTTTCCTGCACCAACACAAGTGCAAAAAGTGGTTTTTCAACACTAACACAAGTGCGAAAAGTGGTTTTTCCACACTAATACAAGTGCAAAGGTGGTTTCCTGCACCAACACAAGTGCAAAAAGTGGTTTTTCAACACTAACACAAGTGCGAAAAGTGGTTTTTCAACACTATCACAAGTGCAAAAAGTGTTTTTTCCACACTAATACGAGTGAAAAAGTGGTTTCCTGCACCAACACAAGTGCGAAAAGTGGTTTTTCAACACTAACACAAGTGCAAAAAGTGGTTTTTCAACACTAATACAAGTGCAAAAGTGGTTTCCTGCACCAACACAAGTGCGAAAAGTGGGTTTTCAACACTACCACAAGTGCGAAAAGTGGTTGTTCAACACTAACACAAGTGCGAAAAGTGGTTTTTCCACACTAATACAAGTGCAAAAGTGGTTTCCTGCACCAACACAAGTGCGAAAAGTGGTTTTTCAACACTAACACAAGTGCGAAAAGTGGTTTTTCAACACTATCACAAGTGCAAAAACTGTTTTTTCCACACTAATACAAGTGCAAAAGTGGTTTCCTGCACCAACACAAGTGCGAAAAGTGGTTTTTCAACACTAACACAAGTGCGAAAAGTGGTTTTTCAACACTAACACAAGTGCGAAAAGTGGTTTTTCCACAATAATACAAGTGCAAAAGTGGTTTCCTGAACCAACACAAGTGCGGAAAGTGGTTTTTCAACACTAACACAAGTGCGAAAAGTGGTTTTTCAACACTAACACAAGTGCGAAAAGTGGTTTTTCCACACTAATACAAGTGCAAAAGTGGTTTCCTGCACCAACACAAGTGCGAAAAGTGGTTTTTCAACACTAACACAAGTGCGAAAAGTGGTTTTTCAACACAATCACAAGTGCAAAAAGTGTTTTTTCCACACTAATACATGTGCAAAAGTGGTTTCCTGCACCAACACAAGTGTGAAAAGTGGTTTTTCAACACTAACACAAGTGCGAAAAGTGGTTTTTCAACACTAACACAAGTGCGAAAAGTGGTTTTTCAACACTAACACAAGTGCGAAAAGTGGTTTTTCCTCACTAATACAAGTGCAAAAGTGGTTCCCTGCACCAACACAAGTGCGAAAAGTGGTTTTTCAACACTAACACAAGTGCGAAAAGTGGTTTTTCAACACTATCACAAGTGCAAAAAGTGTTTTTTCCACACTAATGCAAGTACAAAAGTGGTTTCTTGCACCAACACAAGTGCAAAAAGTGGTTTTTCAACACTAACACAAGTGCGAAAAGTGGTTTTTCAACACTAACACAAGTGCGAAAAGTGTTTTTTCCACACTAATACAAGTGCAAAAGTGGTTTCCTGCACCAACACAAGTACGAAAAGTGGTTTTTCAACACTAACACAAGTGCGAAAAGTGGTTTTTCAACACTAATACAAGTGCAAAAGTGGTTTCCTGCACCAACACAAGTGCGAAAAGTGGTTTTTCAACACTAACACAAGTGCGAAAAGTGGTTTTTCAACACTATCACAAGTGCAAAAAGTGTTTTTTCCACACTAATACAAGTGCAAAAGTGGTTTCCTGCACCAACACAAGTGCGAAAAGTGGTTTTTCAACACTAACACAAGTGCGAAAAGTGGTTTTTCAACACGAACACAAGTGCGAAAAGTGGTTTTTCCACACTAAAACAAGTGCAAAAGTGGTTTCCTGCACCAACACAAGTGCGAAAAGTGGTTTTTCAACACTATCACAAGTGCGAAAAGTGGTTTTTCAACACTATCACAAGTGCAAAAACTGTTTTTTCCACACTAATACAGGTGCAAAAGTGGTTTCCTGCACCAACACAAGTGCGAAAAGTGGGTTTTCAACACTAACACAAGTGCGAAAAGTGGTTTTTCAACACTAACACAAGTGCAAAAGTGGTTTCCTGCACCAACACAAGTGCGAAAAGTGGTTTTTCAACACTATCACAAGTGCAAAAACTGTTTTTTCCACACTAATACAGGTGCAAAAGTGGTTTCCTGCACCAACACAAGTGCGAAAAGTGGGTTTTCAACACTAACACAAGTGCGAAAAGTGGTTTTTCCACACTAATACAAGTGCAAAAGTGGTTTCCTGCACCAACACAAGTGCGAAAAGTGGTTTTTCAACACCAACACAAGTGCGAAAAGTGGTTTTTCAACACTATCACAAGTGCAAAAAGTGTTTTTTCCACACTAATACAAGTGCAAAAGTGGTTTCCTGCAACAACACAAGTGCGAAAAGTGGTTTTTCAACACTAACACAAGTGCAAAAAGTGGTTTTTCAACACTAACACAAGTGCGAAAAGTGGTTTTTCCACACTAATACAAGTGCAAAAGTGGTTTCCTGCACCAACACAAGTGCGAAAAGTGGTTTTTCAACACAAACACAAGTGCGAAAAGTGGTTTTCAACACTATCACAAGTGCAAAAAGTGGTTTTTCCACACTAATACAAGTGCAAAAGTGGTTTCCTGCACCAACACAAGTGCGAAAAGTGGTTTTTCAACACTAACACAAGTGCGAAAAGTGGTTTTTCAACACTAACACAAGTGCGAAAAGTGGTTTTTCAACACTAACACAAGTGCGAAAAGTGGTTTTTCCACACTAATACAAGTGCAAAAGTGGTTTCCTGCACCAACACAAGTGCGAAAAGTGGTTTTTCAACACTAACACAAGTGCGAAAAGTGGTTTTTCAACACTAACACAAGTGCGAAAAGTGGTTTTTCCACACTAATACAAGTGCAAAAGTGGTTTCCTGCACCAACACAAGTGCGAAAAGTGGTTTTTCAACACTAACACAAGTGCGAAAAGTGGTTTTTCAACACTAACACAAGTGCGAAAAGTAGTTTTTCAACACTAACACAAGTGCGAAAAGTGGTTTTCAACACTAACACAAGTGCGAAAAGTGTTTTTTCCACACTAATACAAGTGCAAAAGTGGTTTCCTGCACCAACACAAGTGCGAAAAGTGTTTTTTCCACACTAATACAAGTGCAAAAGTGGTTTCCTGCACCAACACAAGTGCGAAAAGTGGTTTTTCAACACTAACACAAGTGTGAAAAGTGGTTTTTCAACACTAACACAAGTGCGAAAAGTGTTTTTCCACACTAATACAAGTGCAAAAGTGGTTTCCTGCACCAACACAAGTGCGAAAAGTGTTTTTTCAACACTAACACAAGTGCGAAAAGTGGTTTTTCAACACTAACACAAGTGCGAAAAGTGTTTTTCCACACTAATGCAAGTGCAAAAGTGGTTTCCTGCACCAACACAAGTGCGAAAAGTGTTTTTTCAACACTAACACAAGTGCGAAAAGTGTTTTTTCAACACTAACACAAGTGCGAAAAGTGGTTTTTCAACACTAACACAAGTGCGAAAAGTGGTTTTTCCACACTAATACAAGTGCAAAAGTGGTTTCCTGCACCAACACAAGTGCGAAAAGTGGTTTTTCAACACTAACACAAGTGCAAAAAGTGGTTTTTCAACACTATCACAAGTCCAAAAAGTGTTTTTTCCACACTAATACAAGTGCAAAAGTGGTTTCCTGCACCAACACAAGTGCGAAAGTGGTTTTTCAACACTAACACAAGTGCGAAAAGTGGTTTTTCAACACTAACACAAGTGCGAAAAGTGTTTTTTCCACACTAATACAAGTGCAAAAGTGGTTTCCTGCACCAACACAAGTGCGAAAAGTGGTTTTTCAACACTAACACAAGTGCGAAAAGTGGTTTTTCAACACTAACACAAGTGCGAAAAGTGTTTTTTCCACACTAATACAAGTGCAAAAGTGGTTTCCTGCACCAACACAAGTGCGAAAAGTGGTTTTTCAACACTAACACAAGTGCGAAAAGTGGTTTTTCAACACTAACACAAGTGCGAAAAGTGGTTTTTCAACACTAACACAAGTGCGAAAAGTGGTTTTTCCACACTAATACAAGTGCAAAAGTGGTTACCTGCACCAACACAAGTGCGAAAAGTGGTTTTTCAACACTAACACAAGTGCGAAAAGTGGTTTTTCAACACTATCACAAGTGCAAAAAGTGTTTTTTCCACACCAATACAAGTGCAAAAGTGGTTTCCTGCACCAACACAAGTGCGAAAAGTGGTTTTTCAACACTAACACAAGTGCAAAAAGTGGTTTTCAACACTAACACAAGTGCGAAAAGTGGTTTTTCAACACTAACACAAGTGCGAAAAGTGGTTTTTCAACACTAAAACAAGTGCGAAAAGTGGTTTTTCCACACTAATGCAAGTGCAAAAGTGGTTTCCTGCACCAACACAAGTGCGAAAAGTGGTTTTTCAACACTAACACAAGTGCGAAAAGTGGTTTTTCAACACTATCACAAGTGCAAAAAGTGTTTTTTCCACACCAATACAAGTGCAAAAGTGGTTTCCTGCACCAACACAAGTGCGAAAAGTGGTTTTTCAACACTAACACAAGTGCAAAAAGTGGTTTTTCAACACTAATACAAGTGCGAAAAGTGGTTTTTCAATACTATCACAAGTGCAAAAAGTGTTTTTTCCACACTAATACAAGTGCAAAAGTGGTTTCCTGCACCAACACAAGTGCAAAAAGTGGTTTTTCAACACTAACACAAGTGCGAAAAGTGGTTTTTCCACACTAATACAAGTGCAAAGGTGGTTTCCTGCACCAACACAAGTGCAAAAAGTGGTTTTTCAACACTAACACAAGTGCGAAAAGTGGTTTTTCAACACTATCACAAGTGCAAAAAGTGTTTTTTCCACACTAATACGAGTGAAAAAGTGGTTTCCTGCACCAACACAAGTGCGAAAAGTGGTTTTTCAACACTAACACAAGTGCAAAAAGTGGTTTTTCAACACTAATACAAGTGCAAAAGTGGTTTCCTGCACCAACACAAGTGCGAAAAGTGGGTTTTCAACACTACCACAAGTGCGAAAAGTGGTTGTTCAACACTAACACAAGTGCGAAAAGTGGTTTTTCCACACTAATACAAGTGCAAAAGTGGTTTCCTGCACCAACACAAGTGCGAAAAGTGGTTTTTCAACACTAACACAAGTGCGAAAAGTGGTTTTTCAACACTATCACAAGTGCAAAAACTTTTTTCCACACTAATACAAGTGCAAAAGTGGTTTCCTGCACCAACACAAGTGCGAAAAGTGGTTTTTCAACACTAACACAAGTGCGAAAAGTGGTTTTTCAACACTAACACAAGTGCGAAAAGTGGTTTTTCCACAATAATACAAGTGCAAAAGTGGTTTCCTGAACCAACACAAGTGCGGAAAGTGGTTTTTCAACACTAACACAAGTGCGAAAAGTGGTTTTTCAACACTAACACAAGTGCGAAAAGTGGTTTTTCCACACTAATACAAGTGCAAAAGTGGTTTCCTGCACCAACACAAGTGCGAAAAGTGGTTTTTCAACACTAACACAAGTGCGAAAAGTGGTTTTTCAACACAATCACAAGTGCAAAAAGTGTTTTTTCCACACTAATACATGTGCAAAAGTGGTTTCCTGCACCAACACAAGTGTGAAAAGTGGTTTTTCAACACTAACACAAGTGCGAAAAGTGGTTTTTCAACACTAACACAAGTGCGAAAAGTGGTTTTTCAACACTAACACAAGTGCGAAAAGTGGTTTTTCCTCACTAATACAAGTGCAAAAGTGGTTCCCTGCACCAACACAAGTGCGAAAAGTGGTTTTTCAACACTAACACAAGTGCGAAAAGTGGTTTTTCAACACTATCACAAGTGCAAAAAGTGTTTTTTCCACACTAATGCAAGTACAAAAGTGGTTTCTTGCACCAACACAAGTGCAAAAAGTGGTTTTTCAACACTAACACAAGTGCGAAAAGTGGTTTTTCAACACTAACACAAGTGCGAAAAGTGTTTTTTCCACACTAATACAAGTGCAAAAGTGGTTTCCTGCACCAACACAAGTACGAAAAGTGGTTTTTCAACACTAACACAAGTGCGAAAAGTGGTTTTTCAACACTAACACAAGTGCGAAAAGTGGTTTTTCAACACTAACACAAGTGCGAAAAGTGGTTTTTCCACACTAATACAAGTGCAAAAGTGGTTTCCTGCACCAACACAAGTGCGAAAAGTGGTTTTTCAACACTAACACAAGTGCGAAAAGTGGTTTTTCAACACTATCACAAGTGCAAAAAGTGTTTTTTCCACACTAATACAAGTGCAAAAGTGGTTTCCTGCACCAACACAAGTGCGAAAAGTGGTTTTTCAACACTAACACAAGTGCGAAAAGTGGTTTTTCAACACGAACACAAGTGCGAAAAGTGGTTTTTCCACACTAAAACAAGTGCAAAAGTGGTTTCCTGCACCAACACAAGTGCGAAAAGTGGTTTTTCAACACTATCACAAGTGCGAAAAGTGGTTTTTCAACACTATCACAAGTGCAAAAACTGTTTTTTCCACACTAATACAGGTGCAAAAGTGGTTTCCTGCACCAACACAAGTGCGAAAGTGGGTTTTCAACACTAACACAAGTGCGAAAAGTGGTTTTTCAACACTAACACAAGTGCAAAAGTGGTTTCCTGCACCAACACAAGTGCGAAAAGTGGTTTTTCAACACTATCACAAGTGCAAAAACTGTTTTTTCCACACTAATACAGGTGCAAAAGTGGTTTCCTGCACCAACACAAGTGCGAAAAGTGGGTTTTCAACACTAACACAAGTGCGAAAAGTGGTTTTTCCACACTAATACAAGTGCAAAAGTGGTTTCCTGCACCAACACAAGTGCGAAAAGTGGTTTTTCAACACCAACACAAGTGCGAAAAGTGGTTTTTCAACACTATCACAAGTGCAAAAAGTGTTTTTTCCACACTAATACAAGTGCAAAAGTGGTTTCCTGCAACAACACAAGTGCGAAAAGTGGTTTTTCAACACTAACACAAGTGCAAAAAGTGGTTTTTCAACACTAACACAAGTGCGAAAAGTGGTTTTTCCACACTAATACAAGTGCAAAAGTGGTTTCCTGCACCAACACAAGTGCGAAAAGTGGTTTTTCAACACAAACACAAGTGCGAAAAGTGGTTTTCAACACTATCACAAGTGCAAAAAGTGGTTTTTCCACACTAATACAAGTGCAAAAGTGGTTTCCTGCACCAACACAAGTGCGAAAAGTGGTTTTTCAACACTAACACAAGTGCGAAAAGTGGTTTTTCAACACTAACACAAGTGCGAAAAGTGGTTTTTCAACACTAACACAAGTGCGAAAAGTGGTTTTTCCACACTAATACAAGTGCAAAAGTGGTTTCCTGCACCAACACAAGTGCGAAAAGTGGTTTTTCAACACTAACACAAGTGCGAAAAGTGGTTTTCAACACTAACACAAGTGCGAAAAGTGGTTTTTCCACACTAATACAAGTGCAAAAGTGGTTTCCTGCACCAACACAAGTGCGAAAAGTGGTTTTTCAACACTAACACAAGTGCGAAAAGTGGTTTTTCAACACTAACACAAGTGCGAAAAGTGGTTTTTCAACACTAACACAAGTGCGAAAAGTGTTTTTTGCACACTAATACAAGTGCAAAAGTGGTTTCCTGCACCAACACAAGTGCGAAAAGTGGTTTTTCAACATTAACACAAGTGCAAAAAGTGGTTTTTCAACACTAACACAAGTGCGAAAAGTGGTTTTTCAACACTAACACAAGTGCGAAAAGTAGTTTTTCCACACTATCACAAGTGCGAAAAGTGTTTTTTCTACACTAATACAAGTGCAAAAGTGGTTTCCTGCACCAACACAAGTGCGAAAAGTGGTTTTTCAACACTAACACAAGTGCGAAAAGTGGTTTTTCAACAATAACACAAGTGCGAAAAGTGTTTTTTCCACACTAATACAAGTGCAAAAGTGGTTTCCTGCACCAACACAGGTGCGAAAAGTGGTTTTTCAACACTATCACAAGTGCAAAAAGTGTTTTTTCCACACCTATACAAGTGCAAAAGTGGTTTCCTGCACCAACACAAGTGCGAAAAGTGGTTTTTCCACACTAATACAAGTGCAAAAGTGGTTTCCTGCACCAACACAAGTGCGAAAAGTGGTTTTTCAACACTAACACAAGTGCGAAAAGTAGTTTTTCAACACTAACACAAGTGCGAAAAGTGGTTTTCAACACTAACACAAGTGCGAAAAGTGTTTTTTCCACACTAATACAAGTGCAAAAGTGGTTTCCTGCACCAACACAAGTGCGAAAAGTGTTTTTTCCACACTAATACAAGTGCAAAAGTGGTTTCCTGCACCAACACAAGTGCGAAAAGTGGTTTTTCAACACTAACACAAGTGTGAAAAGTGGTTTTTCAACACTAACACAAGTGCGAAAAGTGTTTTTCCACACTAATACAAGTGCAAAAGTGGTTTCCTGCACCAACACAAGTGCGAAAAGTGTTTTTTCAACACTAACACAAGTGCGAAAAGTGGTTTTTCAACACTAACACAAGTGCGAAAAGTGTTTTTCCACACTAATGCAAGTGCAAAAGTGGTTTCCTGCACCAACACAAGTGCGAAAAGTGTTTTTTCAACACTAACACAAGTGCGAAAAGTGTTTTTTCAACACTAACACAAGTGCGAAAAGTGGTTTTTCAACACTAACACAAGTGCGAAAAGTGGTTTTTCCACACTAATACAAGTGCAAAAGTGGTTTCCTGCACCAACACAAGTGCGAAAAGTGGTTTTTCAACACTAACACAAGTGCAAAAAGTGGTTTTTCAACACTATCACAAGTCCAAAAAGTGTTTTTTCCACACTAATACAAGTGCAAAAGTGGTTTCCTGCACCAACACAAGTGCGAAAGTGGTTTTTCAACACTAACACAAGTGCGAAAAGTGGTTTTTCAACACTAACACAAGTGCGAAAAGTGTTTTTTCCACACTAATACAAGTGCAAAAGTGGTTTCCTGCACCAACACAAGTGCGAAAAGTGGTTTTTCAACACTAACACAAGTGCGAAAAGTGGTTTTTCAACACTAACACAAGTGCGAAAAGTGTTTTTTCCACACTAATACAAGTGCTGAAGTGGTTTCCTGCACCAACACAAGTGCGAAAAGTGGTTTTTCAACACTAACACAAGTGCGAAAAGTGGTTTTTCAACACTAACACAAGTGCGAAAAGTGGTTTTTCAACACTAACACAAGTGCGAAAAGTGGTTTTTCCACACTAATACAAGTGCAAAAGTGGTTACCTGCACCAACACAAGTGCGAAAAGTGGTTTTTCAACACTAACACAAGTGCGAAAAGTGGTTTTTCAACACTATCACAAGTGCAAAAAGTGTTTTTTCCACACCAATACAAGTGCAAAAGTGGTTTCCTGCACCAACACAAGTGCGAAAAGTGGTTTTTCAACACTAACACAAGTGCAAAAAGTGGTTTTCAACACTAACACAAGTGCGAAAAGTGGTTTTTCAACACTAACACAAGTGCGAAAAGTGGTTTTTCAACACTAAAACAAGTGCGAAAAGTGGTTTTTCCACACTAATGCAAGTGCAAAAGTGGTTTCCTGCACCAACACAAGTGCGAAAAGTGGTTTTTCAACACTAACACAAGTGCGAAAAGTGGTTTTTCAACACTATCACAAGTGCAAAAAGTGTTTTTTCCACACCAATACAAGTGCAAAAGTGGTTTCCTGCACCAACACAAGTGCGGAAAGTGGTTTTTCAACACTAACACAAGTGCAAAAAGTGGTTTTTCAACACTAATACAAGTGCGAAAAGTGGTTTTTCAATACTATCACAAGTGCAAAAAGTGTTTTTTCCACACTAATACAAGTGCAAAAGTGGTTTCCTGCACCAACACAAGTGCAAAAAGTGGTTTTTCAACACTAACACAAGTGCGAAAAGTGGTTTTTCCACACTAATACAAGTGCAAAGGTGGTTTCCTGCACCAACACAAGTGCAAAAAGTGGTTTTTCAACACTAACACAAGTGCGAAAAGTGGTTTTTCAACACTATCACAAGTGCAAAAAGTGTTTTTTCCACACTAATACGAG
This sequence comes from Myxine glutinosa, assembly GCF_964187855.1. Lineage (NCBI taxonomy): Eukaryota > Metazoa > Chordata > Myxini > Myxiniformes > Myxinidae > Myxine > Myxine glutinosa. Next base: position 36,427 of record NW_027617719.1, read on the forward strand.
TGCAAAAGTGGTTTCCTGCACCAACACAAGTGCGAAAAGTGGTTTTTCAACACTAACACAAGTGCAAAAAGTGGTTTTTCAACACTAATACAAGTGCAAAAGTGGTTTCCTGCACCAACACAAGTGCGAAAAGTGGTTTTTCAACACAAACACAAGTGCGAAAAGTGGTTTTCAACACTATCACAAGTGCAAAAAGTGGTTTTTCCACACTAATACAAGTGCAAAAGTGGTTTCCTGCACCAACACAAGTGCGAAAAGTGGTTTTTCAACACTAACACAAGTGCGAAAAGTGGTTTTTCAACACTAACACAAGTGCTAAAAGTGGTTTTTCAACACTAACACAAGTGCGAAAAGTGTTTTTTCCACACTAATACAAGTGCAAAAGTGGTTTCCTGCACCAACACAAGTGCGAAAAGTGGTTTTTCAACACTAACACAAGTGCGAAAAGTGGTTTTTCAACACTATCACAAGTGCAAACAGTGTTTTTTACACACTAATACAAGTGCAAAAGTGGTTTCCTGCACCAACACAAGTGTGAAAAGTGGTTTTTCAACACTAACACAAGTGCGAAAAGTGGTTTTTCAACACTAACACAAGTGCGAAAAGTGGTTTTTCCACACTAATACAAGTGCAAAAGTGGTTTCCTGCACCAACACAAGTGCGAAAAGTGGTTTTTCAACACTACCACAAGTGCGAAAAGTGGTTGTTCAACACTAACACAAGTGCGAAAAGTGGTTTTTCCACACTAATACAAGTGCAAAAGTGGTTTCCTGCACCAACACAAGTGCGAAAAGTGGTTTTTCAACACTAACACAAGTGCGAAAAGTGGTTTTTCAACACTATCACAAGTGCAAAAACTGTTTTTTCCACACTAATACAAGTGCAAAAGTGGTTTCCTGCACCAACACAAGTGCGAAAAGTGGTTTTTCAACACTAACACAAGTGCGAAAAGTGGTTTTTCAACACTAACACAAGTGCGAAAAGTGGTTTTTCCACAATAATACAAGTGCAAAAGTGGTTTCCTGAACCAACACAAGTGCGGAAAGTGGTTTTTCAACACTAACACAAGTGCGAAAAGTGGTTTTTCAACACTAACACAAGTGCGAAAAGTGGTTTTTCCACACTAATACAAGTGCAAAAGTGGTTTCCTGCACCAACACAAGTGCGAAAAGTGGTTTTTCAACACTAACACAAGTGCGAAAAGTGGTTTTTCAACACAATCACAAGTGCAAAAAGTGTTTTTTCCACACTAATACATGTGCAAAAGTGGTTTCCTGCACCAACACAAGTGTGAAAAGTGGTTTTTCAACACTAACACAAGTGCGAAAAGTGGTTTTTCAACACTAACACAAGTGCGAAAAGTGGTTTTTCAACACTAACACAAGTGCGAAAAGTGGTTTTTCCTCACTAATACAAGTGCAAAAGTGGTTCCCTGCACCAACACAAGTGCGAAAAGTGGTTTTTCAACACTAACACAAGTGCGAAAAGTGGTTTTTCAACACTATCACAAGTGCAAAAAGTGTTTTTTCCACACTAATGCAAGTACAAAAGTGGTTTCTTGCACCAACACAAGTGCAAAAAGTGGTTTTTCAACACTAACACAAGTGCGAAAAGTGGTTTTTCAACACTAACACAAGTGCGAAAAGTGTTTTTTCCACACTAATACAAGTGCAAAAGTGGTTTCCTGCACCAACACAAATACGAAAAGTGGTTTTTCAACACTAACACAAGTGCGAAAAGTGGTTTTTCAACACTAACACAAGTGCGAAAAGTGGTTTTTCAACACTAACACAAGTGCGAAAAGTGGTTTTTCCACACTAATACAAGTGCAAAAGTGGTTTCCTGCACCAACACAAGTGCGAAAATTGGTTTTTCAACACTAACACAAGTGCAAAAAGTGGTTTTTCAACACTATCACAAATGCAAAAAGTGTTTTTTCCACACTAATACAAGTGCAAAAGTGGTTTCCTGCACCAACACAAGTGCGAAAAGTGGTTTTTCAACACTGACACAAGTGCGAAAAGTGGTTTTTCAACACTGACACAAGTGCGAAAAGTGGTTTTTCAACACTAACACAAGTGCAAAAAGTGGTTTTTCAACACTAACACAAGTGCGAAAAGTGGTTTTTCAACACTATCACAAGTGCAAAAAGTGTTTTTTCCACACTAATACAAGTGCAAAAGTGGTTTCCTGCACCAACACAAGTGCGAAAAGTGGTTTTTCAACACTAACACAAGTGCGAAAAGTGGTTTTTCAACACTAGCACAAGTGCGAAAAGTGGTTTTTCCACACTAATACAAGTGCAAAAGTGGTTTCCTGCACCAACACAAGTGCGAAAAGTGGTTTTTCAACACTAACACAAGTGCGAAAAGTGGTTTTTTAACACTAACACAAATGCGAAAAGTGGTTTTTCAACACTAACACAAGTGTGAAAAGTGGTTTTTCCACACTAATACAAGTGCAAAAGTGGTTTCCTGCACCAACACAAGTGCGAAAAGTGGTTTTTCAACACTAACACAAGTGCGAAAAGTGGTTTTTCAACACTATCACAAGTGCAAAAAGTGTTTTTTCCACACTAATACAAGTACAAAAGTGGTTTCCTGCACCAACACAAGTGCAAAAAGTGGTTTTTCAACACTAACACAAGTGCGAAAAGTGGTTTTTCAACACTAACACAAGTGCGAAAAGTGTTTTTTTCACACTAATACAAGTGCAAAAGTGGTTTCCTGCACCAACACAAGTACGAAAAGTGGTTTTTCAACACTAACACAAGTGCGAAAAGTGGTTTTTCAACACTAACACAAGTGCGAAAAGTGTTTTTTCCACACTAATACAAGTGCAAAAGTGGTTTCCTGCACCAACACAAGTGCGAAAAGTGGTTTTTCAACACTAACACAAGTGCGAAAAGTGGTTTTCAACACTAACACAAGTGCGAAAAGTGGTTTTTCCACACTAATACAAGTGCAAAAGTGGTTTCCTGCACCAACACAAGTGCGAAAAGTGGTTTTTCAACACTAACACAAGTGCGAAAAGTGGTTTTTCAACACTATCACAAGTGCCAAAAGTGTTTTTTCCACACCAATTCAAGTGCAAAAGTGGTTTCCTGCACCAACACAAGTGCGAAAAGTGGTTTTTCAACACTAACACAAGTGCAAAAAGTGGTTTTTCAACACTAACACAAGTGCGAAAAGTGGTTTTTCAACACTATCACAAGTGCAAAAAGTGTTTTTTCCACACTAATACAAGTGCAAAAGTGGTTTCCTGCACCAACACAAGTGCGAAAAGTGGTTTTTCAACACTAACACAAGTGCGAAAATTGGTTTTTCAACACTAACACAAGTGCGAAAAGTGGTTTTTCAACACTAACACAAGTGCGAAAAGTGGTTTTTCCACACTAATACAAGTGCAAAAGTGGTTTCCTGCACTAACACAAGTGCGAAAAGTGGTTTTTCAACAGTAACACAAGTGCGAAAAGTGGTTTTTTACACTAATACAAGTGCAAAAGTGGTTTCCTGCACCAACACAAGTGCGAAAAGTGGTTTTTCAACACTAACACAAGTGCGAAAAGTGGTTTTTCAACACTATCACAAGTGCAAAAAGTGTTTTTTCCACACTAATACAAGTGCAAAAGTGGTTTCCTGCACCAACACAAGTGCGAAAAGTGGTTTTTCAACACTAACACAAGTGCGAAAAGTGGTTTTTCAACACGAACACAAGTGCGAAAAGTGGTTTTTCCACACTAAAACAAGTGCAAAAGTGGTTTCCTGCACCAACACAAGTGCGAAAAGTGGTTTTTCAACACTATCACAAGTGCGAAAAGTGGTTTTTCAACACTATCACAAGTGCAAAAACTGTTTTTTCCACACTAATACAGGTGCAAAAGTAGTTTCCTGCACCAACACAAGTGCGAAAAGTGGGTTTTCAACACTAACACAAGTGCGAAAAGTGGTTTTTCAACACTAACACAAGTGCAAAAGTGGTTTCCTGCACCAACACAAGTGCGAAAAGTGGTTTTTCAACACTATCACAAGTGCAAAAACTGTTTTTTCCACACTAATACAGGTGCAAAAGTGGTTTCCTGCACCAACACAAGTGCGAAAAGTGGGTTTTCAACACTAACACAAGTGCGAAAAGTGGTTTTTCCACACTAATACAAGTGCAAAAGTGGTTTCCTGCACCAACACAAGTGCGAAAAGTGGTTTTTCAACACCAACACAAGTGCGAAAAGTGGTTTTTCAACACTATCACAAGTGCAAAAAGTGTTTTTTCCACACTAATACAAGTGCAAAAGTGGTTTCCTGCAACAACACAAGTGCGAAAAGTGGTTTTTCAACACGAACACAAGTGCGAAAAGTGGTTTTTCAACACTAACACAAGTGCGAAAAGTGGTTTTTCCACACTAATACAAGTGCAAAAGTGGTTTCCTGCACCAACACAAGTGCGAAAAGTGGTTTTTCAACACAAACACAAGTGCGAAAAGTGGTTTTCAACACTATCACAAGTGCAAAAAGTGGTTTTTCCACACTAATACAAGTGCAAAAGTGGTTTCCTGCACCAACACAAGTGCGAAAAGTGGTTTTTCAACACTAACACAAGTGCGAAAAGTGGTTTTTCAACACTAACACAAGTGCGAAAAGTGGTTTTTCAACACTAACACAAGTGCGAAAAGTGGTTTTTCCACACTAATACAAGTGCAAAAGTGGTTTCCTGCACCAACACAAGTGCGAAAAGTGGTTTTTCAACACTAACACAAGTGCGAAAAGTGGTTTTTCAACACTAACACAAGTGCGAAAAGTGGTTTTTCCACACTAATACAAGTGCAAAAGTGGTTTCCTGCACCAACACAAGTGCGAAAAGTGGTTTTTCAACACTAACACAAGTGCGAAAAGTGGTTTTTCAACACTAACACAAGTGCGAAAAGTCGTTTTTCAACACTAACACAAGTGCGAAAAGTGTTTTTTGCACACTAATACAAGTGCAAAAGTGGTTTCCTGCACCAACACAAGTGCGAAAAGTGGTTTTTCAACATTAACACAAGTGCAAAAAGTGGTTTTTCAACACTAACACAAGTGCGAAAAGTGGTTTTTCAACACTAACACAAGTGCGAAAAGTAGTTTTTCCACACTATCACAAGTGCGAAAAGTGTTTTTTCTACACTAATACAAGTGCAAAAGTGGTTTCCTGCACCAACACAAGTGCGAAAAGTGGTTTTTCAACACTAACACAAGTGCGAAAATTGGTTTTTCAACAATAACACAAGTGCGAAAAGTGTTTTTTCCACACTAATACAAGTGCAAAAGTGGTTTCCTGCACCAACACAGGTGCGAAAAGTGGTTTTTCAACACTATCACAAGTGCAAAAAGTGTTTTTTCCACACCTATACAAGTGCAAAAGTGGTTTCCTGCACCAACACAAGTGCGAAAAGTGGTTTTTCCACACTAATACAAGTGCAAAAGTGGTTTCCTGCACCAACACAAGTGCGAAAAGTGGTTTTTCAACACTAACACAAGTGCGAAAAGTAGTTTTTCAACACTAACACAAGTGCGAAAAGTGGTTTTCAACACTAACACAAGTGCGAAAAGTGTTTTTTCCACACTAATACAAGTGCAAAAGTGGTTTCCTGCACCAACACAAGTGCGAAAAGTGTTTTTTCCACACTAATACAAGTGCAAAAGTGGTTTCCTGCACCAACACAAGTGCGAAAAGTGGTTTTTCAACACTAACACAAGTGTGAAAAGTGGTTTTTCAACACTAACACAAGTGCGAAAAGTGTTTTTCCACACTAATACAAGTGCAAAAGTGGTTTCCTGCACCAACACAAGTGCGAAAAGTGTTTTTTCAACACTAACACAAGTGCGAAAAGTGGTTTTTCAACACTTACACAAGTGCGAAAAGTGTTTTTCCACACTAATGCAAGTGCAAAAGTGGTTTCCTGCACCAACACAAGTGCGAAAAGTGTTTTGTCAACACTAACACAAGTGCGAAAAGTGTTTTTTCAACACTAACACAAGTGCGAAAAGTGGTTTTTCAACACTAACACAAGTGCGAAAAGTGGTTTTTCCACACTAATACAAGTGCAAAAGTGGTTTCCTGCACCAACACAAGTGCGAAAAGTGGTTTTTCAACACTAACACAAGTGCAAAAAGTGGTTTTTCAACACTATCACAAGTCCAAAAAGTGTTTTTTCCACACTAATACAAGTGCAAAAGTGGTTTCCTGCACCAACACAAGTGCGAAAGTGGTTTTTCAACACTAACACAAGTGCGAAAAGTGGTTTTTCAACACTAACACAAGTGCGAAAAGTGTTTTTTCCACACTAATACAAGTGCAAAAGTGGTTTCCTGCACCAACACAAGTGCGAAAAGTGGTTTTTCAACACTAACACAAGTGCGAAAAGTGGTTTTTCAACACTAACACAAGTGCGAAAAGTGTTTTTTCCACACTAATACAAGTGCAAAAGTGGTTTCCTGCACCAACACAATTGCGAAAAGTGGTTTTTCAACACTAACACAAGTGCGAAAAGTGGTTTTTCAACACTAACACAAGTGCGAAAAGTGGTTTTTCAACACTAACACAAGTGCGAAAAGTGGTTTTTCCACACTAATACAAGTGCAAAAGTGGTTACCTGCACCAACACAAGTGCGAAAAGTGGTTTTTCAACACTAACACAAGTGCGAAAAGTGGTTTTTCAACACTAACACAAGTGCGAAAAGTGGTTTTTCAACACTAACACAAGTGCGAAAAGTGGTTTTTCAACACTAACACAAGTGCGAAAAGTGGTTTTTCCACACTAATACAAGTGCAAAAGTGGTTACCTGCACCAACACAAGTGCGAAAAGTGGTTTTTCAACACTAACACAAGTGCGAAAAGTGGTTTTTCAACACGAACACAAGTGCGAAAAGTGGTTTTTCCACACTAAAACAAGTGCAAAAGTGGTTTCCTGCACCAACACAAGTGCGAAAAGTGGTTTTTCAACACTATCACAAGTGCGAAAAGTGGTTTTTCAACACTATCACAAGTGCAAAAACTGTTTTTTCCACACTAATACAGGTGCAAAAGTAGTTTCCTGCACCAACACAAGTGCGAAAAGTGGGTTTTCAACACTAACACAAGTGCGAAAAGTGGTTTTTCAACACTAACACAAGTGCAAAAGTGGTTTCCTGCACCAACACAAGTGCGAAAAGTGGTTTTTCAACACTATCACAAGTGCAAAAACTGTTTTTTCCACACTAATACAGGTGCAAAAGTGGTTTCCTGCACCAACACAAGTGCGAAAAGTGGGTTTTCAACACTAACACAAGTGCGAAAAGTGGTTTTTCCACACTAATACAAGTGCAAAAGTGGTTTCCTGCACCAACACAAGTGCGAAAAGTGGTTTTTCAACACCAACACAAGTGCGAAAAGTGGTTTTTCAACACTATCACAAGTGCAAAAAGTGTTTTTTCCACACTAATACAAGTGCAAAAGTGGTTTCCTGCAACAACACAAGTGCGAAAAGTGGTTTTTCAACACGAACACAAGTGCGAAAAGTGGTTTTTCAACACTAACACAAGTGCGAAAAGTGGTTTTTCCACACTAATACAAGTGCAAAAGTGGTTTCCTGCACCAACACAAGTGCGAAAAGTGGTTTTTCAACACAAACACAAGTGCGAAAAGTGGTTTTCAACACTATCACAAGTGCAAAAAGTGGTTTTTCCACACTAATACAAGTGCAAAAGTGGTTTCCTGCACCAACACAAGTGCGAAAAGTGGTTTTTCAACACTAACACAAGTGCGAAAAGTGGTTTTTCAACACTAACACAAGTGCGAAAAGTGGTTTTTCAACACTAACACAAGTGCGAAAAGTGGTTTTTCCACACTAATACAAGTGCAAAAGTGGTTTCCTGCACCAACACAAGTGCGAAAAGTGGTTTTTCAACACTAACACAAGTGCGAAAAGTGGTTTTTCAACACTAACACAAGTGCGAAAAGTGGTTTTTCCACACTAATACAAGTGCAAAAGTGGTTTCCTGCACCAACACAAGTGCGAAAAGTGGTTTTTCAACACTAACACAAGTGCGAAAAGTGGTTTTTCAACACTAACACAAGTGCGAAAAGTCGTTTTTCAACACTAACACAAGTGCGAAAAGTGTTTTTTGCACACTAATACAAGTGCAAAAGTGGTTTCCTGCACCAACACAAGTGCGAAAAGTGGTTTTTCAACATTAACACAAGTGCAAAAAGTGGTTTTTCAACACTAACACAAGTGCGAAAAGTGGTTTTTCAACACTAACACAAGTGCGAAAAGTAGTTTTTCCACACTATCACAAGTGCGAAAAGTGTTTTTTCTACACTAATACAAGTGCAAAAGTGGTTTCCTGCACCAACACAAGTGCGAAAAGTGGTTTTTCAACACTAACACAAGTGCGAAAATTGGTTTTTCAACAATAACACAAGTGCGAAAAGTGTTTTTTCCACACTAATACAAGTGCAAAAGTGGTTTCCTGCACCAACACAGGTGCGAAAAGTGGTTTTTCAACACTATCACAAGTGCAAAAAGTGTTTTTTCCACACCTATACAAGTGCAAAAGTGGTTTCCTGCACCAACACAAGTGCGAAAAGTGGTTTTTCCACACTAATACAAGTGCAAAAGTGGTTTCCTGCACCAACACAAGTGCGAAAAGTGGTTTTTCAACACTAACACAAGTGCGAAAAGTAGTTTTTCAACACTAACACAAGTGCGAAAAGTGGTTTTCAACACTAACACAAGTGCGAAAAGTGTTTTTTCCACACTAATACAAGTGCAAAAGTGGTTTCCTGCACCAACACAAGTGCGAAAAGTGTTTTTTCCACACTAATACAAGTGCAAAAGTGGTTTCCTGCACCAACACAAGTGCGAAAAGTGGTTTTTCAACACTAACACAAGTGTGAAAAGTGGTTTTTCAACACTAACACAAGTGCGAAAAGTGTTTTTCCACACTAATACAAGTGCAAAAGTGGTTTCCTGCACCAACACAAGTGCGAAAAGTGTTTTTTCAACACTAACACAAGTGCGAAAAGTGGTTTTTCAACACTTACACAAGTGCGAAAAGTGTTTTTCCACACTAATGCAAGTGCAAAAGTGGTTTCCTGCACCAACACAAGTGCGAAAAGTGTTTTGTCAACACTAACACAAGTGCGAAAAGTGTTTTTTCAACACTAACACAAGTGCGAAAAGTGGTTTTTCAACACTAACACAAGTGCGAAAAGTGGTTTTTCCACACTAATACAAGTGCAAAAGTGGTTTCCTGCACCAACACAAGTGCGAAAAGTGGTTTTTCAACACTAACACAAGTGCAAAAAGTGGTTTTTCAACACTATCACAAGTCCAAAAAGTGTTTTTTCCACACTAATACAAGTGCAAAAGTGGTTTCCTGCACCAACACAAGTGCGAAAGTGGTTTTTCAACACTAACACAAGTGCGAAAAGTGGTTTTTCAACACTAACACAAGTGCGAAAAGTGTTTTTTCCACACTAATACAAGTGCAAAAGTGGTTTCCTGCACCAACACAAGTGCGAAAAGTGGTTTTTCAACACTAACACAAGTGCGAAAAGTGGTTTTTCAACACTAACACAAGTGCGAAAAGTGTTTTTTCCACACTAATACAAGTGCAAAAGTGGTTTCCTGCACCAACACAATTGCGAAAAGTGGTTTTTCAACACTAACACAAGTGCGAAAAGTGGTTTTTCAACACTAACACAAGTGCGAAAAGTGGTTTTTCAACACTAACACAAGTGCGAAAAGTGGTTTTTCCACACTAATACAAGTGCAAAAGTGGTTACCTGCACCAACACAAGTGCGAAAAGTGGTTTTTCAACACTAACACAAGTGCGAAAAGTGGTTTTTCAACACTATCACAAGTGCAAAAAGTGTTTTTTCCACACCAATACAAGTGCAAAAGTGGTTTCCTGCACCAACACAAGTGCGAAAAGTGGTTTTTCAACACTAACACAAGTGCAAAAAGTGGTTTTTCAACACTAACACAAGTGCGAAAAGTGGTTTTTCAACACTAACACAAGTGCGAAAAGTGGTTTTTCAACACTAAAACAAGTGCGAAAAGTGGTTTTTCCACACTAATGCAAGTGCAAAAGTGGTTTCCTGCACCAACACAAGTGCGAAAAGTGGTTTTTCAACACTAACACAAGTGCGAAAAGTGGTTTTTCAACACTATCACAAGTGCAAAAAGTGTTTTTTCCACACCAATACAAGTGCAAAAGTGGTTTCCTGCACCAACACAAGTGCGAAAAGTGGTTTTTCAACACTAACACAAGTGCAAAAAGTGGTTTTTCAACACTAATACAAGTGCGAAAAGTGGTTTTTCAATACTATCACAAGTGCAAAAAGTGTTTTTTCCACACTAATACAAGTGCAAAAGTGGTTTCCTGCACCAACACAAGTGCAAAAAGTGGTTTTTCAACACTAACACAAGTGCGAAAAGTGGTTTTTCCACACTAATACAAGTGCAAAGGTGGTTTCCTGCACCAACACAAGTGCAAAAAGTGGTTTTTCAACACTAACACAAGTGCGAAAAGTGGTTTTTCAACACTATCACAAGTGCAAAAAGTGTTTTTTCCACACTAATACGAGTGCAAAAGTGGTTTCCTGCACCAACACAAGTGCGAAAAGTGGTTTTTCAACACTAACACAAGTGCAAAAAGTGGTTTTTCAACACTAATACAAGTGCAAAAGTGGTTTCCTGCACCAACACAAGTGCGAAAAGTGGTTTTTCAACACAAACACAAGTGCGAAAAGTGGTTTTCAACACTAACACAAGTGCTAAAAGTGGTTTTTCAACACTAACACAAGTGCGAAAAGTGGTTTTTCAACACTAACACAAGTGCTAAAAGTGGTTTTTCAACACTAACACAAGTGCGAAAAGTGTTTTTTCCACACTAATACAAGTGCAAAAGTGGTTTCCTGCACCAACACAAGTGCGAAAAGTGGTTTTTCAACACTAACACAAGTGCGAAAAGTGGTTTTTCAACACTATCACAAGTGCAAACAGTGTTTTTTCCACACTAATACAAGTGCAAAAGTGGTTTCCTGCACCAACACAAGTGTGAAAAGTGGTTTTTCAACACTAACACAAGTGCGAAAAGTGGTTTTTCAACACTAACACAAGTGCGAAAAGTGGTTTTTCCACACTAATACAAGTGCAAAAGTGGTTTCCTGCACCAACACAAGTGCGAAAAGTGGTTTTTCAACACTACCACAAGTGCGAAAAGTGGTTGTTCAACACTAACACAAGTGCGAAAAGTGGTTTTTCCACACTAATACAAGTGCAAAAGTGGTTTCCTGCACCAACACAAGTGCGAAAAGTGGTTTTTCAACACTAACACAAGTGCGAAAAAGTGGTTTTTCAACACTATCACAAGTGCAAAAACTGTTTTTTCCACACTAATACAAGTGCAAAAGTGGTTTCCTGCACCAACACAAGTGCGAAAAGTGGTTTTTCAACACTAACACAAGTGCGAAAAGTGGTTTTTCAACACTAACACAAGTGCGAAAAGTGGTTTTTCCACAATAATACAAGTGCAAAAGTGGTTTCCTGAACCAACACAAGTGCGGAAAGTGGTTTTTCAACACTAACACAAGTGCGAAAAGTGGTTTTTCAACACTAACACAAGTGCGAAAAGTGGTTTTTCCACACTAATACAAGTGCAAAAGTGGTTTCCTGCACCAACACAAGTGCGAAAAGTGGTTTTTCAACACTAACACAAGTGCGAAAAGTGGTTTTTCAACACTAACACAAGTGCGAAAAGTGGTTTTTCAACACTAACACAAGTGCGAAAAGTGTTTTTTGCACACTAATACAAGTGCAAAAGTGGTTTCCTGCACCAACACAAGTGCGAAAAGTGGTTTTTCAACATTAACACAAGTGCAAAAAGTGGTTTTTCAACACTAACACAAGTGCGAAAAGTGGTTTTTCAACACTAACACAAGTGCGAAAAGTAGTTTTTCCACACTATCACAAGTGCGAAAAGTGTTTTTTCTACACTAATACAAGTGCAAAAGTGGTTTCCTGCACCAACACAAGTGCGAAAAGTGGTTTTTCAACACTAACACAAGTGCGAAAAGTGGTTTTTCAACAATAACACAAGTGCGAAAAGTGTTTTTTCCACACTAATACAAGTGCAAAAGTGGTTTCCTGCACCAACACAGGTGCGAAAAGTGGTTTTTCAACACTATCACAAGTGCAAAAAGTGTTTTTTCCACACCTATACAAGTGCAAAAGTGGTTTCCTGCACCAACACAAGTGCGAAAAGTGGTTTTTCCACACTAATACAAGTGCAAAAGTGGTTTCCTGCACCAACACAAGTGCGAAAAGTGGTTTTTCAACACTAACACAAGTGCGAAAAGTAGTTTTTCAACACTAACACAAGTGCGAAAAGTGGTTTTCAACACTAACACAAGTGCGAAAAGTGTTTTTTCCACACTAATACAAGTGCAAAAGTGGTTTCCTGCACCAACACAAGTGCGAAAAGTGTTTTTTCCACACTAATACAAGTGCAAAAGTGGTTTCCTGCACCAACACAAGTGCGAAAAGTGGTTTTTCAACACTAACACAAGTGTGAAAAGTGGTTTTTCAACACTAACACAAGTGCGAAAAGTGTTTTTCCACACTAATACAAGTGCAAAAGTGGTTTCCTGCACCAACACAAGTGCGAAAAGTGTTTTTTCAACACTAACACAAGTGCGAAAAGTGGTTTTTCAACACTAACACAAGTGCGAAAAGTGTTTTTCCACACTAATGCAAGTGCAAAAGTGGTTTCCTGCACCAACACAAGTGCGAAAAGTGTTTTTTCAACACTAACACAAGTGCGAAAAGTGTTTTTTCAACACTAACACAAGTGCAAAAAGTGGTTTTTCAACACTAACACAAGTGCGAAAAGTGGTTTTTCCACACTAATACAAGTGCAAAAGTGGTTTCCTGCACCAACACAAGTGCGAAAAGTGGTTTTTCAACACTAACACAAGTGCAAAAAGTGGTTTTTCAACACTATCACAAGTCCAAAAAGTGTTTTTTCCACACTAATACAAGTGCAAAAGTGGTTTCCTGCACCAACACAAGTGCGAAAGTGGTTTTTCAACACTAACACAAGTGCGAAAAGTGGTTTTTCAACACTAACACAAGTGCGAAAAGTGTTTTTTCCACACTAATACAAGTGCAAAAGTGGTTTCCTGCACCAACACAAGTGCGAAAAGTGGTTTTTCAACACTAACACAAGTGCGAAAAGTGGTTTTTCAACACTAACACAAGTGCGAAAAGTGTTTTTTCCACACTAATACAAGTGCAAAAGTGGTTTCCTGCACCAACACAAGTGCGAAAAGTGGTTTTTCAACACTAACACAAGTGCGAAAAGTGGTTTTTCAACACTAACACAAGTGCGAAAAGTGGTTTTTCAACACTAACACAAGTGCGAAAAGTGGTTTTTCCACACTAATACAAGTGCAAAAGTGGTTACCTGCACCAACACAAGTGCGAAAAGTGGTTTTTCAACACTAACACAAGTGCGAAAAGTGGTTTTTCAACACTATCACAAGTGCAAAAAGTGTTTTTTCCACACCAATACAAGTGCAAAAGTGGTTTCCTGCACCAACACAAGTGCGAAAAGTGGTTTTTCAACACTAACACAAGTGCAAAAAGTGGTTTTTCAACACTAACACAAGTGCGAAAAGTGGTTTTTCAACACTAACACAAGTGCGAAAAGTGGTTTTTCAACACTAAAACAAGTGCGAAAAGTGGTTTTTCCACACTAATGCAAGTGCAAAAGTGGTTTCCTGCACCAACACAAGTGCGAAAAGTGGTTTTTCAACACTAACACAAGTGCGAAAAGTGGTTTTTCAACACTATCACAAGTGCAAAAAGTGTTTTTTCCACACCAATACAAGTGCAAAAGTGGTTTCCTGCACCAACACAAGTGCGAAAAGTGGTTTTTCAACACTAACACAAGTGCAAAAAGTGGTTTTTCAACACTAATACAAGTGCGAAAAGTGGTTTTTCAATACTATCACAAGTGCAAAAAGTGTTTTTTCCACACTAATACAAGTGCAAAAGTGGTTTCCTGCACCAACACAAGTGCAAAAAGTGGTTTTTCAACACTAACACAAGTGCGAAAAGTGGTTTTTCCACACTAATACAAGTGCAAAGGTGGTTTCCTGCACCAACACAAGTGCAAAAAGTGGTTTTTCAACACTAACACAAGTGCGAAAAGTGGTTTTTCAACACTATCACAAGTGCAAAAAGTGTTTTTTCCACACTAATACGAGTGCAAAAGTGGTTTCCTGCACCAACACAAGTGTGAAAAGTGGTTTTTCAACACTAACACAAGTGCAAAAAGTGGTTTTTCAACACTAATACAAGTGCAAAAGTGGTTTCCTGCACCAACACAAGTGCGAAAAGTGGTTTTTCAACACAAACACAAGTGCGAAAAGTGGTTTTCAACACTATCACAAGTGCAAAAAGTGGTTTTTCCACACTAATACAAGTGCAAAAGTGGTTTCCTGCACCAACACAAGTGCGAAAAGTGGTTTTTCAACACTAACACAAGTGCGAAAAGTGGTTTTTCAACACTAACACAAGTGCTAAAAGTGGTTTTTCAACACTAACACAAGTGCGAAAAGTGTTTTTTCCACACTAATACAAGTGCAAAAGTGGTTTCCTGCACCAATACAAGTGCGAAAAGTGGTTTTTCAACACTAACACAAGTGCGAAAAGTGGTTTTTCAACACTAACACAAGTGCGAAAAGTGGTTTTTCCACACTAATACAAGTGCAAAAGTGGTTTCCTGCACCAACACAAGTGCGAAAAGTGGTTTTTCAACACTACCACAAGTGCGAAAAGTGGTTGTTCAACACTAACACAAGTGCGAAAAGTGGTTTTTCCACACTAATACAAGTGCAAAAGTGGTTTCCTGCACCAACACAAGTGCGAAAAGTGGTTTTTCAACACTAACACAAGTGCGAAAAGTGGTTTTTCAACACTATCACAAGTGCAAAAACTGTTTTTTCCACACTAATACAAGTGCAAAAGTGGTTTCCTGCACCAACACAAGTGCGAAAAGTGGTTTTTCAACACTAACACAAGTGCGAAAAGTGGTTTTTCAACACTAACACAAGTGCGAAAAGTGGTTTTTCCACAATAATACAAGTGCAACAGTGGTTTCCTGAACCAACACAAGTGCGGAAAGTGGTTTTTCAACACTAACACAAGTGCGAAAAGTGGTTTTTCAACACTAACACAAGTGCGAAAAGTGGTTTTTCCACACTAATATAAGTGCAAAAGTGGTTTCCTGCACCAACACAAGTGCGAAAAGTGGTTTTTCAACACTAACACAAGTGCGAAAAGTGGTTTTTCAACACAATCACAAGTGCAAAAAGTGTTTTTTCCACACTAATACATGTGCAAAAGTGGTTTCCTGCACCAACACAAGTGTGAAAAGTGGTTTTTCAACACTAACACAAGTGCGAAAAGTGGTTTTTCAACACTAACACAAGTGCGAAAAGTGGTTTTTCAACACTAACACAAGTGCGAAAAGTGGTTTGTCCTCACTAATACAAGTGCAAAAGTGGTTCCCTGCACCAACACAAGTGCGAAAAGTGGTTTTTCAACACTAACACAAGTGCGAAAAGTGGTTTTTCAACACTATCACAAGTGCAAAAAGTGTTTTTTCCACACTAATGCAAGTACAAAAGTGGTTTCTTGCACCAACACAAGTGCAAAAAGTGGTTTTTCAACACTAACACAAGTGCGAAAAGTGGTTTTTCAACACTAACACAAGTGCGAAAAGTGTTTTTTCCACACTAATACAAGTGCAAAAGTGGTTTCCTGCACCAACACAAGTACGAAAAGTGGTTTTTCAACACTAACACAAGTGCGAAAAGTGGTTTTTCAACACTAACACAAGTGCGAAAAGTGGTTTTTCAACACAAACACAAGTGCGAAAAGTGGTTTTTCCACACTAATACAAGTGCAAAAGTGGTTTCCTGCACCAACACAAGTGCGAAAAGTGGTTTTTCAACACTAACACAAGTGCAAAAAGTGGTTTTTCAACACTATCACAAATGCAAAAAGTGTTTTTTCCACACTAATACAAGTGCAAAAGTGGTTTCCTGCACCAACACAAGTGCGAAAAGTGGTTTTTCAACACTGACACAAGTGCGAAAAGTGGTTTTTCAACACTGACACAAGTGCGAAAAGTGGTTTTTCAACACTAACACAAGTGCAAAAAGTGGTTTTTCAACACTAACACAAGTGCGAAAAGTGGTTTTTCAACACTATCACAAGTGCAAAAAGTGTTTTTTCCACACTAATACAAGTGCAAAAGTGGTTTCCTGCACCAACACAAGTGCGAAAAGTGGTTTTTCAACACTAACACAAGTGCGAAAAGTGGTTTTTCAACACTAGCACAAGTGCGAAAAGTGGTTTTTCCACACTAATACAAGTGCAAAAGTGGTTTCCTGCACCAACACAAGTGCGAAAAGTGGTTTTTCAACACTAACACAAGTGCGAAAAGTGGTTTTTTAACACTAACACAAATGCGAAAAGTGGTTTTTCAACACTAACACAAGTGTGAAAAGTGGTTTTTCCACACTAATACAAGTGCAAAAGTGGTTTCCTGCACCAACACAAGTGCGAAAAGTGGTTTTTCAACACTAACACAAGTGCGAAAAGTGGTTTTTCAACACTATCACAAGTGCAAAAAGTGTTTTTTCCACACTAATACAAGTACAAAAGTGGTTTCCTGCACCAACACAAGTGCAAAAAGTGGTTTTTCAACACTAACACAAGTGCGAAAAGTGGTTTTTCAACACTAACACAAGTGCGAAAAGTGTTTTTTTCACACTAATACAAGTGCAAAAGTGGTTTCCTGCACCAACACAAGTACGAAAAGTGGTTTTTCAACACTAACACAAGTGCGAAAAGTGGTTTTTCAACACTAACACAAGTGCGAAAAGTGTTTTTTCCACACTAATACAAGTGCAAAAGTGGTTTCCTGCACCAACACAAGTGCGAAAAGTGGTTTTTCAACACTAACACAAGTGCGAAAAGTGGTTTTCAACACTAACACAAGTGCGAAAAGTGGTTTTTCCACACTAATACAAGTGCAAAAGTGGTTTCCTGCACCAACACAAGTGCGAAAAGTGGTTTTTCAACACTAACACAAGTGCGAAAAGTGGTTTTTCAACACTATCACAAGTGCCAAAAGTGTTTTTTCCACACCAATACAAGTGCAAAAGTGGTTTCCTGCACCAACACAAGTGCGAAAAGTGGTTTTTCAACACTAACACAAGTGCAAAAAGTGGTTTTTCAACACTAACACAAGTGCGAAAAGTGGTTTTTCAACACTATCACAAGTGCAAAAAGTGTTTTTTCCACACTAATACAAGTGCAAAAGTGGTTTCCTGCACCAACACAAGTGCGAAAAGTGGTTTTTCAACACTAACACAAGTGCGAAAAGTGGTTTTTCAACACTAACACAAGTGCGAAAAGTGGTTTTTCAACACTAACACAAGTGCGAAAAGTGGTTTTTCCACACTAATACAAGTGCAAAAGTGGTTTCCTGCACTAACACAAGTGCGAAAAGTGGTTTTTCAACAGTAACACAAGTGCGAAAAGTGGTTTTTTACACTAATACAAGTGCAAAAGTGGTTTCCTGCACCAACACAAGTGCGAAAAGTGGTTTTTCAACACTAACACAAGTGCGAAAAGTGGTTTTTCAACACTATCACAAGTGCAAAAAGTGTTTTTTCCACACTAATACAAGTGCAAAAGTGGTTTCCTGCACCAACACAAGTGCGAAAAGTGGTTTTTCAACACTAACACAAGTGCGAAAAGTGGTTTTTCAACACGAACACAAGTGCGAAAAGTGGTTTTTCCACACTAAAACAAGTGCAAAAGTGGTTTCCTGCACCAACACAAGTGTGAAAAGTGGTTTTTCAACACTATCACAAGTGCGAAAAGTGGTTTTTCAACACTATCACAAGTGCAAAAACTGTTTTTTCCACACTAATACAGGTGCAAAAGTGGTTTCCTGCACCAACACAAGTGCGAAAAGTGGGTTTTCAACACTAACACAAGTGCGAAAAGTGGTTTTTCAACACTAACACAAGTGCGAAAAGTGGTTTTTCCACACTAATACAAGTGCAAAAGTGGTTTCCTGCACCAACACAAGTGCGAAAAGTGGTTTTTCAACACCAACACAAGTGCGAAAAGTGGTTTTTCAACACTATCACAAGTGCAAAAAGTGTTTTTTCCACACTAATACAAGTGCAAAAGTGGTTTCCTGCACCAACACAAGTGCGAAAAGTGGTTTTTCAACACTAACACAAGTGCGAAAAGTGGTTTTTCAACACTAACACAAGTGCGAAAAGTGGTTTTTCAACACTAACACAAGTGCGAAAAGTGGTTTTTCCACACTAATACAAGTGCAAAAGTGGTTTCCTGCACCAACACAAGTGCGAAAAGTGGTTTTTCAACACTAACACAAGTGCGAAAAGTGGTTTTTCAACACTAACACAAGTGCGAAAAGTGGTTTTTCCACACTAATACAAGTGCAAAAGTGGTTTCCTGCACCAACACAAGTGCGAAAAGTGGTTTTTCAACACTAACACAAGTGCGAAAAGTGGTTTTTCAACACTAACACAAGTGCGAAAAGTGGTTTTTCAACACTAACACAAGTGCGAAAAGTGTTTTTTGCACACTAATACAAGTGCAAAAGTGGTTTCCTGCACCAACACAAGTGCGAAAAGTGGTTTTTCAACATTAACACAAGTGCAAAAAGTGGTTTTTCAACACTAACACAAGTGCGAAAAGTGGTTTTTCAACACTAACACAAGTGCGAAAAGTAGTTTTTCCACACTAATACAAGTGCAAATGTGGTTTTCTGCACCAACACAAGTGCAAAAAGTGGTTTTTCAACACTAACCCAAGTGCGAAAAGTGGTTTTTCAACACTATCACAAGTGCAAAAAGTGTTTTTTCCACACTAATACAAGTGCAAAAGTGGTTTCCTGCACCAACACAAGTGCGAAAAGTGGTTTTTCAACACTAACATAAGTGCGAAAAGTGGTTTTTCAACACTAACACAAGTGCGAAAAGTGGTTTTTCAACACTAACACAAGTGCGAAAAGTGGTTTTTCCACACTAATGCAAGTGCAAAAGTGGTTTCCTGCACCAACACAAGTGCGAAAAGTGGTTTTTCAACACAAACACAAGTGCGAAAAGTGTTTTTCAACAATATCACAAGTGCAAAAAGTGTTTTTTCCACACTAATACAAGTGCAAAAGTGGTTTCCTGCACCAACACAAGTGCGAAAAGTGTTTTTTCAACACTAACACAAGTGCGAAAAGTGGTTTTTCAACACTAACACAAGTGCGAAAAGTGGTTTTTCAACACTAACACAAGTGCGAAAAGTGTTTTTTCCACACTAATACAAGTGCAAAAGTGGTTTCCTGCACCAACACAAGTGCGAAAAGTGGTTTTTCAACACTAACACAAGTGCGAAAAGTGGTTTTTCAACACTAACACAAGTGCGAAAAGTGTTTTTTCCACACTAATACAAGTGCAAAAGTGGTTTCCTGCACCAACACAAGTGCGAAAAGTGTTTTTTCAACACTAACACAAGTGCGAAAAGTGGTTTTTCAACACTAACACAAGTGCGAAAAGTGGTTTTTCAACACTAATACAAGTGCAAAAGTGGTTTCCTGCACCAACACAAGTGCGAAAAGTGGTTTTTCAACACTAACACAAGTGCGAAAAGTGGTTTTTCAACACTATCACAAGTGCAAAAAGTGTTTTTTCCACACCAATACAAGTGCAATAGTGGTTTCCTGCACCAACACAAGTGCGAAAAGTGGTTTTTCAACACTAACACAAGTGCAAAAAGTGGTTTTTCAACACTAACACAAGTGCGAAAAGTGGTTTTTCAACACTAACACAAGTGCGAAAAGTGGTTTTTCAACACGAACACAAGTGCGAAAAGTGGTTTTTCAACACTAAAACAAGTGCGAAAAGTGGTTTTTCCACACTAATGCAAGTGCAAAAGTGGTTTCCTGCACCAACACAAGTGCGAAAAGTGGTTTTTCAACACTAACACAAGTGCGAAAAGTGGTTTTTCAACACTATCACAAGTGCAAAAAGTGTTTTTTCCACACCAATACAAGTGCAAAAGTGGTTTCCTGCACCAACACAAGTGCGAAAAGTGGTTTTTCAACACTAACACAAGTGCAAAAAGTGGTTTTTCAACACTAACACAAGTGCGAAAAGTGGTTTTTCAATACTATCACAACTGCAAAAAGTGTTTTTTCCACACTAATACAAGTGCAAAAGTGGTTTTCCTGCACCAACACAAGTGCGAAAAGTGGTTTTTCAACACTAACACAAGTGCGAAAAGTGGTTTTTCAACACTAACACAAGTGCGAAAAGTGGTTTTTCAACACTAACACAAGTGCGAAAAGTGGTTTTTCCACACTAATACAAGTGCAAAGGTGGTTTCCTGCACCAACACCAGTGCGAAAAGTGGTTTTTCAACACAAACACAAGTGCGAAAAGTGGTTTTCAACACTATCACAAGTGCAAAAAGTGGTTTTTCCACACTAATACAAGTGCAAAAGTGGTTTCCTGCACCAACACAAGTGCGAAAAGTGGTTTTTCAACACTAACACAAGTGCGAAAAGTGGTTTTTCAACACTAACACAAGTACGAAAAGTGGTTTTTCAACACTAACACAAGTGCGAAAAGTGGTTTTTCCACACTAATACAAGTGCAAAAGTGGTTTCCTGCACAAACACAAGTGCGAAAAGTGGTTTTTCAACACTAAAACAAGTGCGAAAAGTGGTTTTTCAACACTATCACAAGTGCAAAAAGTGTTTTTTCCACACTAATACAAGTGCAAAAGTGGTTTCCTGCACCAACACAAGTGCGAAAAGTGGTTTTTCAACACCGACACAAGTGCGAAAAGTGGTTTTTCCACACTAATACAAGTGCAAAAGTGGTTTTTCGAACACTATCACAAGTGCAAAAAGTGTTTTTTCCACACTAATACAAGTGCAAAAGTGGTTTCCTGCACCAACACAAGTGCGAAAAGTGGTTTTTCAACACTAACACAAGTGCAAAAAGTGGTTTTTCAACACTATCACAAGTGCCAAAAGTGTTTTTTCCACACCAATACAAGTGCAAAAGTGGTTTCCTGCACCAACACAAGTGCGAAAAGTGGTTTTTCAACACTAACACAAGTGCGAAAAGTGGTTTTTCAACACTATCACAAGTGCCAAAAGTGTTTTTTCCACACCAATACAAGTGCAAAAGTGGTTTCCTGCACCAACACAAGTGCGAAAAGTGGTTTTTCAACACTAACACAAGTGCAAAAAGTGGTTTTTCAACACTAACACAAGTGCGAAAAGTGGTTTTTCAACACTATCACACGTGCAAAAAGTGTTTTTTCCACACTAATACAAGTGCAAAAGTGGTTTCCTGCACCAACACAAGTGCGAAAAGTGGTTTTTCAACACTAACACAAGTGCGAAAAGTGGTTTTTCAACACTAACACAAGTGCGAAAAGTGGTTTTTCAACACTAACACAAGTGCGAAAAGTGGTTTTTCCACACTAATACAAGTGCAAAAGTGGTTTCCTGCACTAACACAAGTGCGAAAAGTGGTTTTTCAACAGTAACACAAGTGCGAAAAGTGGTTTTTTACACTAATACAAGTGCAAAAGTGGTTTCCTGCACCAACACAAGTGCGAAAAGTGGTTTTTCAACACTAACACAAGTGCGAAAAGTGGTTTTTCAACACTATCACAAGTGCAAAAAGTGTTTTTTCCACACTAATACAAGTGCAAAAGTGGTTTCCTGCACCAACACAAGTGCGAAAAGTGGTTTTTCAACACTAACACAAGTGCGAAAAGTGGTTTTTCAACACGAACACAAGTGCGAAAAGTGGTTTTTCCACACTAAAACAAGTGCAAAAGTGGTTTCCTGCACCAACACAAGTGCGAAAAGTGGTTTTTCAACACTATCACAAGTGCGAAAAGTGGTTTTTCAACACTATCACAAGTGCAAAAACTGTTTTTTCCACACTAATACAGGTGCAAAAGTGGTTTCCTGCACCAACACAAGTGCGAAAAGTGGGTTTTCAACACTAACACAAGTGCGAAAAGTGGTTTTTCAACACTAACACAAGTGCGAAAAGTGGTTTTTCCACACTAATACAAGTGCAAAAGTGGTTTCCTGCACCAACACAAGTGCGAAAAGTGGTTTTTCAACACCAACACAAGTGCGAAAAGTGGTTTTTCAACACTATCACAAGTGCAAAAAGTGTTTTTTCCACACTAATACAAGTGCAAAAGTGGTTTCCTGCAACAACACAAGTGCGAAAAGTGGTTCTTCAACACTAACACAAGTGCGAAAAGTGGTTTTTCAACACTAACACAAGTGCGAAAAGTGGTTTTTCCACACTAATACAAGTGCAAAAGTGGTTTCCTGCACCAACACAAGTGCGAAAAGTGGTTTTTCAACACAAACACAAGTGCGAAAAGTGGTTTTCAACACTATCACAAGTGCAAAAAGTGGTTTTTCCACACTAATACAAGTGCAAAAGTGGTTTCCTGCACCAACACAAGTGCGAAAAGTGGTTTTTCAACACTAACACAAGTGCGAAAAGTGGTTTTTCAACACTAACACAAGTGCGAAAAGTGGTTTTTCAACACTAACACAAGTGCGAAAAGTGGTTTTTCCACACTAATACAAGTGCAAAAGTGGTTTCCTGCACCAACACAAGTGCGAAAAGTGGTTTTTCAACACTAACACAAGTGCGAAAAGTGGTTTTTCAACACTAACACAAGTGCGAAAAGTGGTTTTTCCACACTAATACAAGTGCAAAAGTGGTTTCCTGCACCAACACAAGTGCGAAAAGTGGTTTTTCAACACTAACACAAGTGCGAAAAGTGGTTTTTCAACACTATCACAAGTCCAAAAAGTGTTTTTTCCACACTAATACAAGTGCAAAAGTGGTTTCCTGCACCAACACAAGTGCGAAAAGTGGTTTTTCAACACTAACACAAGTGCGAAAAGTGGTTTTTCAACACTAACACAAGTGCGAAAAGTGTTTTTTCCACACTAATACAAGTGCAAAAGTGGTTTCCTGCACCAACACAAGTGCGAAAAGTGGTTTTTCAACACTAACACAAGTGCGAAAAGTGGTTTTTCAACACTAACACAAGTGCGAAAAGTGTTTTTTCCACACTAATACAAGTGCAAAAGTGGTTTCCTGCACCAACACAAGTGCGAAAAGTGTTTTTTCAACACTAACACAAGTGCGAAAAGTGGTTTTTCAACACTAACACAAGTGCGAAAAGTGGTTTTTCAACACTAATACAAGTGCAAAAGTGGTTTCCTGCACCAACACAAGTGCGAAAAGTGGTTTTTCAACACTAACACAAGTGCGAAAAGTGGTTTTTCAACACTATCACAAGTGCAAAAAGTGTTTTTTCCACACCAATACAAGTGCAATAGTGGTTTCCTGCACCAACACAAGTGCGAAAAGTGGTTTTTCAACACTAACACAAGTGCAAAAAGTGGTTTTTCAACACTAACACAAGTGCGAAAAGTGGTTTTTCAACACTAACACAAGTGCGAAAAGTGGTTTTTCAACACGAACACAAGTGCGAAAAGTGGTTTTCAACACTATCACAAGTGCAAAAAGTGGTTTTTCCACACTAATACAAGTGCAAAAGTGGTTTCCTGCACCAACACAAGTGCGAAAAGTGGTTTTTCAACACTAACACAAGTGCGAAAAGTGGTTTTTCAACACTAACACAAGTGCGAAAAGTGGTTTTTCAACACTAACACAAGTGCGAAAAGTGGTTTTTCCACACTAATACAAGTGCAAAAGTGGTTTCCTGCACCAACACAAGTGCGAAAAGTGGTTTTTCAACACTAACACAAGTGCGAAAAGTGGTTTTTCAACACTAACACAAGTGCGAAAAGTGGTTTTTCCACACTAATACAAGTGCAAAAGTGGTTTCCTGCACCAACACAAGTGCGAAAAGTGGTTTTTCAACACTAACACAAGTGCGAAAAGTGGTTTTTCAACACTAACACAAGTGCGAAAAGTGGTTTTTCAACACTAACACAAGTGCGAAAAGTGGTTTTTCAACACGAACACAAGTGCGAAAAGTGGTTTTTCAACACAAACACAAGTGCGAAAAGTGGTTTTTCCACACTAATACAAGTGCAAAAGTGGTTTCCTGCACAAACACAAGTGCGAAAAGTGGTTTTTCAACACTAAAACAAGTGCGAAAAGTGGTTTTTCAACACTATCACAAGTGCAAAAAGTGTTTTTTCCACACTAATACAAGTGCAAAAGTGGTTTCCTGCACCAACACAAGTGCGAAAAGTGGTTTTTCAACACCGACACAAGTGCGAAAAGTGGTTTTTCCACACTAATACAAGTGCAAAAGTGGTTTTTCGAACACTATCACAAGTGCAAAAAGTGTTTTTTCCACACTAATACAAGTGCAAAAGTGGTTTCCTGCACCAACACAAGTGCGAAAAGTGGTTTTTCAACACTAACACAAGTGCAAAAAGTGGTTTTTCAACACTATCACAAGTGCCAAAAGTGTTTTTTCCACACCAATACAAGTGCAAAAGTGGTTTCCTGCACCAACACAAGTGCGAAAAGTGGTTTTTCAACACTAACACAAGTGCGAAAAGTGGTTTTTCAACACTATCACAAGTGCCAAAAGTGTTTTTTCCACACCAATACAAGTGCAAAAGTGGTTTCCTGCACCAACACAAGTGCGAAAAGTGGTTTTTCAACACTAACACAAGTGCAAAAAGTGGTTTTTCAACACTAACACAAGTGCGAAAAGTGGTTTTTCAACACTATCACAAGTGCAAAAAGTGTTTTTTCCACACTAATACAAGTGCAAAAGTGGTTTCCTGCACCAACACAAGTGCGAAAAGTGGTTTTTCAACACTAACACAAGTGCGAAAAGTGGTTTTTCAACACTAACACAAGTGCGAAAAGTGGTTTTTCAACACTAACACAAGTGCGAAAAGTGGTTTTTCCACACTAATACAAGTGCAAAAGTGGTTTCCTGCACTAACACAAGTGCGAAAAGTGGTTTTTCAACAGTAACACAAGTGCGAAAAGTGGTTTTTTACACTAATACAAGTGCAAAAGTGGTTTCCTGCACCAACACAAGTGCGAAAAGTGGTTTTTCAACACTAACACAAGTGCGAAAAGTGGTTTTTCAACACTATCACAAGTGCAAAAAGTGTTTTTTCCACACTAATACAAGTGCAAAAGTGGTTTCCTGCACCAACACAAGTGCGAAAAGTGGTTTTTCAACACTAACACAAGTGCGAAAAGTGGTTTTTCAACACGAACACAAGTGCGAAAAGTGGTTTTTCCACACTAAAACAAGTGCAAAAGTGGTTTCCTGCACCAACACAAGTGCGAAAAGTGGTTTTTCAACACTATCACAAGTGCGAAAAGTGGTTTTTCAACACTATCACAAGTGCAAAAACTGTTTTTTCCACACTAATACAGGTGCAAAAGTGGTTTCCTGCACCAACACAAGTGCGAAAAGTGGGTTTTCAACACTAACACAAGTGCGAAAAGTGGTTTTTCAACACTAACACAAGTGCGAAAAGTGGTTTTTCCACACTAATACAAGTGCAAAAGTGGTTTCCTGCACCAACACAAGTGCGAAAAGTGGTTTTTCAACACCAACACAAGTGCGAAAAGTGGTTTTTCAACACTATCACAAGTGCAAAAAGTGTTTTTTCCACACTAATACAAGTGCAAAAGTGGTTTCCTGCAACAACACAAGTGCGAAAAGTGGTTCTTCAACACTAACACAAGTGCGAAAAGTGGTTTTTCAACACTAAAACAAGTGCGAAAAGTGGTTTTTCCACACTAATACAAGTGCAAAAGTGGTTTCCTGCACCAACACAAGTGCGAAAAGTGGTTTTTCAACACAAACACAAGAGCGAAAAGTGGTTTTCAACACTATCACAAGTGCAAAAAGTGGTTTTTCCACACTAATACAAGTGCAAAAGTGGTTTCCTGCACCAACACAAGTGCGAAAAGTGGTTTTTCAACACTAACACAAGTGCGAAAAGTGGTTTTTCAACACTAACACAAGTGCGAAAAGTGGTTTTTCAACACTAACACAAGTGCGAAAAGTGGTTTTTCCACACTAATACAAGTGCAAAAGTGGTTTCCTGCACCAACACAAGTGCGAAAAGTGGTTTTTCAACACTAACACAAGTGCGAAAAGTGGTTTTTCAACACTAACACAAGTGCGAAAAGTGGTTTTTCCACACTAATACAAGTGCAAAAGTGGTTTCCTGCACCAACACAAGTGCGAAAAGTGGTTTTTCAACACTAACACAAGTGCGAAAAGTGGTTTTTCAACACTAACACAAGTGCGAAAAGTGGTTTTTCAACACTAACACAAGTGCGAAAAGTGGTTTTTCAACACGAACACAAGTGCGAAAAGTGGTTTTTCAACACTAAAACAAGTGCGAAAAGTGGTTTTTCCACACTAATGCAAGTGCAAAAGTGGTTTTTCAACACTAACACAAGTGCGAAAAGTGGTTTTTCAACACTAACACAAGTGCGAAAAGTGGTTTTTCAACACTAACACAAGTGCGAAAAGTGGTTTTTCCACACTAATACAAGTGCAAAAGTGGTTTTTCAACACAAACACAAGTGCGAAAAGTGGTTTTTCAACACTAACACAAGTGCGAAAAGTGGTTTTTCAACACTAACACAAGTGCGAAAAGTGGTTTTTCAACACTAACACAAGTGCGAAAAGTGGTTTTTCCACACTAATACAAGTGCAAAAGTGGTTTCCTGCACCAACACAAGTGCGAAAAGTGGTTTTTCAACACTAACACAAGTGCGAAAAGTGGTTTTTCAACACTAACACAAGTGCGAAAAGTGGTTTTTCCACACTAATACAAGTGCAAAAGTGGTTTCCTGCACCAACACAAGTGCGAAAAGTGGTTTTTCAACACTAACACAAGTGCGAAAAGTGGTTTTTCAACACTAACACAAGTGCGAAAAGTGGTTTTTCAACACTAACACAAGAGCGAAAAGTGGTTTTCAACACTATCACAAGTGCAAAAGTGGTTTTTCCACACTAATACAAGTGCAAAAGTGGTTTCCTGCACCAACACAAGTGCGAAAAGTGGTTTTTCAACACTAACACAAGTGCGAAAAGTGGTTTTTCAACACTAACACAAGTGCGAAAAGTGGTTTTTCAACACTAACACAAGTGCGAAAAGTGGTTTTTCAACACTAACAGAAGTGCGAAAAGTGGTTTTTCCACACTAATACAAGTGCAAAAGTGGTTTCCTGCACCAACACAAGTGCGAAAAGTGGTTTTTCAACACTAACACAAGTGCGAAAAGTGGTTTTTCAACACTAACACAAGTGCGAAAAGTGGTTTTTCAACACTAACACAAGAGCGAAAAGTGGTTTTCAACACTATCACAAGTGCAAAAGTGGTTTTTCCACACTAATACAAGTGCAAAAGTGGTTTCCTGCACCAACACAAGTGCGAAAAGTGGTTTTTCAACACTAACACAAGTGCGAAAAGTGGTTTTTCAACACTAACACAAGTGCGAAAAGTGGTTTTTCAACACTAACACAAGTGCGAAAAGTGGTTTTTCCACACTAATACAAGTGCAAAAGTGGTTTCCTGCACCAACACAAGTGCGAAAAGTGGTTTTTCAACACTAACACAAGTGCGAAAAGTGGTTTTTCCACACTAATACAAGTGCAAAAGTGGTTTCCTGCACCAACACAAGTGCGAAAAGTGGTTTTTCAACACTAACACAAGTGCGAAAAGTGGTTTTTCAACACTAACACAAGTGCGAAAAGTGGTTTTTCCACACTAATACAAGTGCAAAAGTGGTTTCCTGCACCAACACAAGTGCGAAAAGTGGTTTTTCAACACTAACACAAGTGCGAAAAGTGGTTTTTCAACACTATCACAAGTCCAAAAAGTGTTTTTTCCACACTAATACAAGTGCAAAAGTGGTTTCCTGCACCAACACAAGTGCGAAAAGTGGTTTTTCAACACTAACACAAGTGCGAAAAGTGGTTTTTCAACACTAACACAAGTGCGAAAAGTGTTTTTTCCACACTAATACAAGTGCAAAAGTGGTTTCCTGCACCAACACAAGTGCGAAAAGTGGTTTTTCAACACTAACACAAGTGCGAAAAGTGGTTTTTCAACACTAACACAAGTGCGAAAAGTGTTTTTTCCACACTAATACAAGTGCAAAAGTGGTTTCCTGCACCAACACAAGTGCAAAAAGTGTTTTTTCAACACTAACACAAGTGCGAAAAGTGGTTTTTCAACACTAACACAAGTGCGAAAAGTGGTTTTTCAACACTAATACAAGTGCAAAAGTGGTTTCCTGCACCAACACAAGTGCGAAAAGTGGTTTTTCAACACTAACACAAGTGCGAAAAGTGGTTTTTCAACACTATCACAAGTGCAAAAAGTGTTTTTTCCACACCAATACAAGTGCAATAGTGGTTTCCTGCACCAACACAAGTGCGAAAAGTGGTTTTTCAACACTAACACAAGTGCAAAAAGTGGTTTTTCAACACTAACACAAGTGCGAAAAGTGGTTTTTCAACACTAACACAAGTGTGAAAAGTGGTTTTTCAACACGAACACAAGTGCGAAAAGTGGTTTTTCAACACTAAAACAAGTGCGAAAAGTGGTTTTTCCACACTAATGCAAGTGCAAAAGTGGTTTCCTGCACCAACACAAGTGCGAAAAGTGGTTTTTCAACACTAACACAAGTGCGAAAAGTGGTTTTTCAACACTATCACAAGTGCAAAAAGTGTTTTTTCCACACCAATACAAGTGCAAAAGTGGTTTCCTGCACCAACACAAGTGCGAAAAGTGGTTTTTCAACACTAACACAAGTGCAAAAAGTGGTTTTTCAACACTAACACAAGTGCGAAAAGTGGTTTTTCAATACTATCACAAGTGCAAAAAGTGTTTTTTCCACACTAATACAAGTGCAAAAGTGGTTTTCCTGCACCAACACAAGTGCGAAAAGTGGTTTTTCAACACTAACACAAGTGCGAAAAGTGGTTTTTCAACACTAACACAAGTGCGAAAAGTGGTTTTTCCACACTAATACAAGTGCAAAGGTGGTTTCCTGCACCAACACAAGTGCAAAAAGTGGTTTTTCAACACTAACACAAGTGCGAAAAGTGGTTTTTCAACATTGATACAAGTACAAAAGTGGTTTCCTGCACCAACACCAGTGCGAAAAGTGGTTTTTCAACACAAACACAAGTGCGAAAAGTGGTTTTCAACACTATCACAAGTGCAAAAAGTGGTTTTTCCACACTAATACAAGTGCAAAAGTGGTTTCCTGCACCAACACAAGTGCGAAAAGTGGTTTTTCAACACTAACACAAGTGCGAAAAGTGGTTTTTCAACACTAACACAAGTACGAAAAGTGGTTTTTCAACACTAACACAAGTGCGAAAAGTGGTTTTTCCACACTAATACAAGTGCAAAAGTGGTTTCCTGCACAAACACAAGTGCGAAAAGTGGTTTTTCAACACTAAAACAAGTGCGAAAAGTGGTTTTTCAACACTATCACAAGTGCAAAAAGTGTTTTTTCCACACTAATACAAGTGCAAAAGTGGTTTCCTGCACCAACACAAGTGCGAAAAGTGGTTTTTCAACACCGACACAAGTGCGAAAAGTGGTTTTTCCACACTAATACAAGTGCAAAAGTGGTTTTTCGAACACTATCACAAGTGCAAAAAGTGTTTTTTCCACACTAATACAAGTGCAAAAGTGGTTTCCTGCACCAACACAAGTGCGAAAAGTGGTTTTTCAACACTAACACAAGTGTGAAAAGTGGTTTTTCAACACTATCACAAGTGCCAAAAGTGTTTTTTCCACACCAATACAAGTGCAAAAGTGGTTTCCTGCACCAACACAAGTGCGAAAAGTGGTTTTTCAACACTAACACAAGTGCGAAAAGTGGTTTTTCAACACTATCACAAGTGCAAAAAGTGTTTTTTCCACACTAATACAAGTGCAAAAGTGGTTTCCTGCACCAACACAAGTGCGAAAAGTGGTTTTTCAACACTAACACAAGTGTGAAAAGTGGTTTTTCAACACTATCACAAGTGCCAAAAGTGTTTTTTCCACACCAATACAAGTGCAAAAGTGGTTTCCTGCACCAACACAAGTGCGAAAAGTGGTTTTTCAACACTAACACAAGTGCGAAAAGTGGTTTTTCAACACTATCACAAGTGCCAAAAGTGTTTTTTCCACACCAATACAAGTGCAAAAGTGGTTTCCTGCACCAACACAAGTGCGAAAAGTGGTTTTTCAACACTAACACAAGTGCAAAAAGTGGTTTTTCAACACTAACACAAGTGCGAAAAGTGGTTTTTCAACACTATCACAAGTGCAAAAAGTGTTTTTTCCACACTAATACAAGTGCAAAAGTGGTTTCCTGCACCAACACAAGTGCGAAAAGTGGTTTTTCAACACTAACACAAGTGCGAAAAGTGGTTTTTCAACACTAACACAAGTGCGAAAAGTGGTTTTTCAACACTAACACAAGTGCGAAAAGTGGTTTTTCAACAGTAACACAAGTGCGAAAAGTGGTTTTTCCACACTAATACAAGTGCAAAAGTGGTTTCCTGCACCAACACAAGTGCGAAAAGTGGTTTTTCAACACCAACACAAGTGCGAAAAGTGGTTTTCAACACTATCACAAGTGCAAAAAGTGGTTTTTCCACACTAATACAAGTGCAAAAGTGGTTTCCTGCACCAACACAAGTGCGAAAAGTGGTTTTTCAACACTAACACAAGTGCGAAAAGTGGTTTTTCAACACTAACACAAGTGCGAAAAGTGGTTTTTCAACACTAACACAAGTGCGAAAAGTGGTTTTTCCACACTAATACAAGTGCAAAAGTGGTTTCCTGCACCAACACAAGTGCGAAAAGTGGTTTTTCAACACAAATGCGAAAAGTGGTTTTTCAACACTAACACAAGTGTGAAAAGTGGTTTTTCCACACTAATACAAGTGCAAAAGTGGTTTCCTGCACCAACACAAGTGCGAAAAGTGGTTTTTCAACACTAACACAAGTGCGAAAAGTGGTTTTTCAACACTAACACAAGTGCGAAAAGTGGTTTTTCAACACTAACACAACTGCAAGAAGTGTTTTTTCCACACCAATACAAGTGCAAAAGTGGTTTCCTGCACCAACACAAGTGCGAAAAGTGGTTTTTCAACACTAACACAAGTGCAAAAAGTGGTTTTTCAACACTAACACAAGTGCGAAAAGTGGTTTTTCAACACTAACACAAGTGCGAAAAGTGGTTTTTCAACACGAACACAAGTGCGAAAAGTGGTTTTTCAACACTAAAACAAGTGCGAAAAGTGGTTTTTCCACACTAATGCAAGTGCAAAAGTGGTTTCCTGCACCAACACAAGTGCGAAAAGTGGTTTTTCAACACTAACACAAGTGCGAAAAGTGGTTTTTCAACACTATCACAAGTGCAAAAAGTGTTTTTTCCACACCAATACAAGTGCAAAAGTGGTTTCCTGCTCCAACACAAGTGCGAAAAGTGGTTTTTCAACACTAACACAAGTGCAAAAAGTGGTTTTTCAACACTAACACAAGTGCGAAAAGTGGTTTTTCAATACTATCACAAGTGCAAAAAGTGTTTTTTCCACACTAATACAAGTGCAAAAGTGGTTTTCCTGCACCAACACAAGTGCGAAAAGTGGTTTTTCAACACTAACACAAGTGCGAAAAGTGGTTTTTCAACACTAACACAAGTGCGAAAAGTGGTTTTTCCACACTAATACAAGTGCAAAGGTGGTTTCCTGCACCAACACAAGTGCAAAAAGTGGTTTTTCAACACTAACACAAGTGCGAAAAGTGGTTTTTCAACATTGATACAAGTACAAAAGTGGTTTCCTGCACCAACACCAGTGCGAAAAGTGGTTTCCTGCACCAACACAAGTGCGAAAAGTGGGTTTTCAACACTAACACAAGTGCGAAAAGTGGTTTTTCAACACTAACACAAGTGCAAAAAGTGGTTTTTCCACACTAATACAAGTGCAAAAGTGGTTTCCTGCACCAACACAAGTGCGGAAAGTGGTTTTTCAACACTAACACAAGTGCGAAAAGTGGTTTTTCAACACTAACACAAGTGCGAAAAGTGGTTTTTCAACACTATCACAAGTGCAAAAAGTGTTTTTTCCACACCAATACAAGTGCAAAAGTGGTTTCCTGCTCCAACACAAGTGCGAAAAGTGGTTTTTCAACACTAACACAAGTGCAAAAAGTGGTTTTTCAACACTAACACAAGTGCGAAAAGTGGTTTTTCAATACTATCACAAGTGCAAAAAGTGTTTTTTCCACACTAATACAAGTGCAAAAGTGGTTTTCCTGCACCAACACAAGTGCGAAAAGTGGTTTTTCAACACTAACACAAGTGCGAAAAGTGGTTTTTCAACACTAACACAAGTGCGAAAAGTGGTTTTTCCACACTAATACAAGTGCAAAGGTGGTTTCCTGCACCAACACAAGTGCAAAAAGTGGTTTTTCAACACTAACACAAGTGCGAAAAGTGGTTTTTCAACATTGATACAAGTACAAAAGTGGTTTCCTGCACCAACACCAGTGCGAAAAGTGGTTTTTCAACACAAACACAAGTGCGAAAAGTGGTTTTCAACACTATCACAAGTGCAAAAAGTGGTTTTTCCACACTAATACAAGTGCAAAAGTGGTTTCCTGCACCAACACAAGTGCGAAAAGTGGTTTTTCAACACTAACACAAGTGCGAAAAGTGGTTTTTCAACACTAACACAAGTACGAAAAGTGGTTTTTCAACACTAACACAAGTGCGAAAAGTGGTTTTTCCACACTAATACAAGTGCAAAAGTGGTTTCCTGCACAAACACAAGTGCGAAAAGTGGTTTTTCAACACTAAAACAAGTGCGAAAAGTGGTTTTTCAACACTATCACAAGTGCAAAAAGTGTTTTTTCCACACTAATACAAGTGCAAAAGTGGTTTCCTGCACCAACACAAGTGCGAAAAGTGGTTTTTCAACACCGACACAAGTGCGAAAAGTGGTTTTTCCACACTAATACAAGTGCAAAAGTGGTTTTTCGAACACTATCACAAGTGCAAAAAGTGTTTTTTCCACACTAATACAAGTGCAAAAGTGTTTCCTGCACCAACACAAGTGCGAAAAGTGGTTTTTCAACACTAACACAAGTGCAAAAAGTGGTTTTTCAACACTAACACAAGTGCGAAAAGTGGTTTTGCCACACTAATACAAGTGCAAAAGTGGTTTCCTGCACCAACACAAGTGCGAAAAGTGGTTTTTCAACACTAACACAAGTGCGAAAAGTGGTTTTTCAACACTATCACAAGTGCAAAAAGTGTTTTTTCCACACTAATACAAGTGCAAAAGTGGTTTCCTGCACTAACACAAGTGCGAAAAGTGGTTTTTCAACAGTAACACAAGTGCGAAAAGTGGTTTTTTCACACTAATACAAGTGCAAAAGTGGTTTCCTGCACCAACACAAGTGCGAAAAGTGGTTTTTCAACACTAACACAAGTGCGAAAAGTGGTTTTTCAACACTATCACAAGTGCAAAAAGTGTTTTTTCCACACTAATACAAGTGCAAAAGTGGTTTCCTGCACCAACACAAGTGCGAAAAGTGGTTTTTAAACACTAACACAAGTGCGAAAAGTGGTTTTTCAACACGAACACAAGTGCGAAAAGTGGTTTTTCCACACTAAAACAAGTGCAAAAGTGGTTTCCTGCACCAACACAAGTGCGAAAAGTGGTTTTTCAACACTATCACAAGTGCGAAAAGTGGTTTTTCAAAACTATCACAAGTGCAAAAACTGTTTTTTCCACACTAATACAGGTGCAAAAGTGGTTTCCTGCACCAACACAAGTGCGAAAAGTGGGTTTTCAACACTAACACAAGTGCGAAAAGTGGTTTTTCAACACTAACACAAGTGCGAAAAGTGGTTTTTCCACACTAATACAAGTGCAAAAGTGGTTTCCTGCACCAATACAAGTGCGGAAAGTGGTTTTTCAACACTAACACAAGTGCGAAAAGTGGTTTTTCCACACTAATACAAGTGCAAAAGTGGTTTCCTGCACCAACACAAGTGCGAAAAGTGGTTTTTCAACACCAACACAAGTGCGAAAGTGGTTTTTCAACACTATCACAAGTGCAAAAAGTGTTTTTTCCACACTAATACAAGTGCAAAAGTGGTTTCCTGCAACAACACAAGTGCGAAAAGTGGTTTTTCAACACTAACACAAGTGCGAAAATTGGTTTTTCAACACTAACACAAGTGCGAAAAGTGGTTTTTCCACACTAATAGAAGTGCAAAAGTGGTTTCCTGCACCAACACAAGCACGAAAAGTGGTTTTTCAACACAAACACAAGTGCGAAAAGTGGTTTTCAACACTATCACAAGTGCAAAAAGTGGTTTTTCCACACTAATACAAGTGCAAAAGTGGTTTCCTGCACCAACACAAGTGCGAAAAGTGGTTTTTCAACACTAACACAAGTGCGAAAAGTGGTTTTTCAACACTAACACAAGTGCGAAAAGTGGTTTTTCAACACTAACACAAGTGCGAAAAGTGGTTTTTTCCACACTAATACAAGTGCAAAAGTGGTTTCCTGCACTAACACAAGTGCGAAAAGTGGTTTTTCAACAGTAACACAAGTGCGAAAAGTGGTTTTTTACACTAATACAAGTGCAAAAGTGGTTTCCTGCACCAACACAAGTGCGAAAAGTGGTTTTTCAACACTAACACAAGTGCGAAAAGTGGTTTTTCAACACTATCACAAGTGCAAAAAGTGTTTTTTCCACACTAATACAAGTGCAAAAGTGGTTTCCTGCACCAACACAAGTGCGAAAAGTGGTTTTTCAACACTAACACAAGTGCGAAAAGTGGTTTTTCAACACGAACACAAGTGCGAAAAGTGGTTTTTCCACACTAAAGCAAGTGCAAAAGTGGTTTCCTGCACCAACACAAGTGCGAAAAGTGGTTTTTCAACACTATCACAAGTGCGAAAAGTGGTTTTTCAACACTATCACAAGTGCAAAAACTGTTTTTTCAACACTAATACAGGTGCAAAAGTGGTTTCCTGCACCAACACAAGTGCGAAAAGTGGGTTTTCAACACTAACACAAGTGCGAAAAGTGGTTTTTCAACACTAACACAAGTGCAAAAAGTGGTTTTTCCACACTAATACAAGTGCAAAAGTGGTTTCCTGCACCAACACAAGTGCGGAAAGTGGTTTTTCAACACTAACACAAGTGCGAAAAGTGGTTTTTCAACACTAACACAAGTGCGAAAAGTGGTTTTTCCACACTAATACAAGTGCAAAAGTGGTTTCCTGCACCAACACAAGTGCGAAAAGTGGTTTTTCAACACCAACACAAGTGCGAAAAGTGGTTTTCAACACTATCACAAGTGCAAAAAGTGGTTTTTCCACACTAATACAAGTGCAAAAGTGGTTTCCTGCACCAACACAAGTGCGAAAAGTGGTTTTTCAACACTAACACAAGTGCGAAAAGTGGTTTTTCAACACTAACACAAGTGCGAAAAGTGGTTTTTCAACACTAACACAAGTGCGAAAAGTGGTTTTTCCACACTAATACAAGTGCAAAAGTGGTTTCCTGCACCAACACAAGTGCGAAAAGTGGTTTTTCAACACAAATGCGAAAAGTGGTTTTTCAACACTAACACAAGTGCGAAAAGTGGTTTTTCCACACTAATACAAGTGCAAAAGTGGTTTCCTGCACCAACACAAGTGCGAAAAGTGGTTTTTCAACACTAACACAAGTGCGAAAAGTGGTTTTTCAACACTAACACAAGTGCGAAAAGTGGTTTTTCAACACTAACACAACTGCAAGAAGTGTTTTTTCCACACCAATACAAGTGCAAAAGTGGTTTCCTGCACCAACACAAGTGCGAAAAGTGGTTTTTCAACACTAACACAAGTGCAAAAAGAGGTTTTTCAACACTAACACAAGTGCGAAAAGTGGTTTTTCCACACTAATACAAGTGCAAAAGTGGTTTCCTGCACCAACACAAGTGCGAAAAGTGGTTTTTCAACACTAGCACAAGTGCGAAAAGTGGTTTTTCCACACTAATACAAGTGCAAAGGTGGTTTCCTGCACCAACACAAGTGCGAAAAGTGGTTTTTCAACACTAACACAAGTGCGAAAAGTGGTTTTTCAACACTAACACAAGTGCGAAAAGTGGTTTTTCAACACTAACACAAGTGCGAAAAGTGGTTTTTCCACACTAATACAAGTGCAAAAGTGGTTTCCTGCACCAACACAAGTGCGAAAAGTGGTTTTTCAACACTAACACAAGTGCGAAAAGTGGTTTTTCAACACTATCATAAGTGCGAAAAGTGGTTTTTCAACACTAACACAAGTGCGAAAAGTGGTTTTTCAACACTAACACAAGTGCGAAAAGTGGTTTTTCAACACTAACACAAGTGCGAAAAGTGGTTTTTCAACACTAGCACAAGTGCGAAAAGTGTTTTTTCCACACTAATACAAGTGCAAAAGTGGTTTCCTGCACCAACACAAGTGCGAAAAGTGGTTTTTCAACACTAACACAAGTGCGAAAAGTGGTTTTCCACACTAATACAAGTACAAAAGTGGTTTCCTGCACCAACACAAGTGCGAAAAGTGGTTTTTCAACACTGACACAAGTGCGAAAAGTGGTTTTTCAACACTAACCCAAGTGCGAAAAGTGTTTTTTCCACACTAATACAAGTGCAAAAGTGGTTTCCTGCATCAACACAAGTGCGAAAAGTGGTTTTTCAACACCGACACAAGTGCGAAAAGTGGTTTTTCCACACTAATACAAGTGCAAAAGTGGTTTTTCGAACACTATCACAAGTGCAAAAAGTGTTTTTTCAACACTAATACAAGTGCAAAAGTGGTTTCCTGAACCAACACAGGTGCGAAAAGTGGTTTTTCAACACTAACACAAGTGCGAAAAGTGGTTTTTCCACACTAATACAAGTGCAAAGGTGGTTTCCTGCACCAACACAAGTGCAAAAAGTGGTTTTTCAACACTAACACAAGTGCGAAAAGTGGTTTTTCAACATTGATACAAGTACAAAAGTGGTTTCCTGCACCAACACCAGTGCGAAAAGTGGTTTTTCAACACAAACACAAGTGCGAAAAGTGGTTTTCAACACTATCACAAGTGCAAAAAGTGGTTTTTCCACACTAATACAAGTGCAAAAGTGGTTTCCTGCACCAACACAAGTGCGAAAAGTGGTTTTTCAACACTAACACAAGTGCGAAAAGTGGTTTTTCAACACTAACACAAGTACGAAAAGTGGTTTTTCAACACTAACACAAGTGCGAAAAGTGGTTTTTCCACACTAATACAAGTGCAAAAGTGGTTTCCTGCACAAACACAAGTGCGAAAAGTGGTTTTTCAACACTAAAACAAGTGCGAAAAGTGGTTTTTCAACACTATCACAAGTGCAAAAAGTGTTTTTTCCACACTAATACAAGTGCAAAAGTGGTTTCCTGCACCAACACAAGTGCGAAAAGTGGTTTTTCAACACCGACACAAGTGCGAAAAGTGGTTTTTCCACACTAATACAAGTGCAAAAGTGGTTTTTCGAACACTATCACAAGTGCAAAAAGTGTTTTTTCCACACTAATACAAGTGCAAAAGTGGTTTCCTGCACCAACACAAGTGCGAAAAGTGGTTTTTCAACACTAACACAAGTGCAAAAAGTGGTTTTTCAACACTAACACAAGTGCGAAAAGTGGTTTTGCCACACTAATACAAGTGCAAAAGTGGTTTCCTGCACCAACACAAGTGCGAAAAGTGGTTTTTCAACACTAACACAAGTGCGAAAAGTGGTTTTTCAACACTATCACAAGTGCAAAAAGTGTTTTTTCCACACTAATACAAGTGCAAAAGTGGTTTCCTGCACTAACACAAGTGCGAAAAGTGGTTTTTCAACAGTAACACAAGTGCGAAAAGTGGTTTTTTCACACTAATACAAGTGCAAAAGTGGTTTCCTGCACCAACACAAGTGCGAAAAGTGGTTTTTCAACACTAACACAAGTGCGAAAAGTGGTTTTTCAACACTATCACAAGTGCAAAAAGTGTTTTTTCCACACTAATACAAGTGCAAAAGTGGTTTCCTGCACCAACACAAGTGCGAAAAGTGGTTTTTAAACACTAACACAAGTGCGAAAAGTGGTTTTTCAACACGAACACAAGTGCGAAAAGTGGTTTTTCCACACTAAAACAAGTGCAAAAGTGGTTTCCTGCACCAACACAAGTGCGAAAAGTGGTTTTTCAACACTATCACAAGTGCGAAAAGTGGTTTTTCAAAACTATCACAAGTGCAAAAACTGTTTTTTCCACACTAATACAGGTGCAAAAGTGGTTTCCTGCACCAACACAAGTGCGAAAAGTGGTTTTTCAACACTAACACAAGTGCGAAAAGTGGTTTTTCAACACTATCACAAGTGCAAAAAGTGTTTTTTCCACACTAATACAAGTGCAAAAGTGGTTTCCTGCACCAACACAAGTGCGAAAAGTGGTTTTTCAACAATAACACAAGTGCGAAAAGTGGTTTTTCCACACTAATGCAAGTGCAAAAGTTGTTTCCTGCACCAACACAAGTGCGAAAAGTGGTTTTTCAACACAAACACAAGTGCTAAAAGTGGTTTTCAACACTACCACAAGTGCAAAAGTGGTTTCCTGCACCAACACAAGTACGAAAAGTGGTTTTTCAACACTAACACAAGTGCGAAAAGTGGTTTTTCAACACTAACACAAGTGCGAAAAGTGGTTTTTCCACACCAATACAAGTGCAAAAGTGGTTTCCTGCACCAACACAAGTGTGAAAAGTGGTTTTTCAACACTAACACAAGTGCGAAAAGTGGTTTTTCAACACTAACACAAGTGCGAAAAGTGGTTTTTCCACACTAATACAAGTGCAAAAGTGGTTTCCTGCACCAACACAAGTGTGAAAAGTGTTTTTTCCACACTAATACAAGTGCAAAAGTGGTTTCCTGCACCAACACAAGTGCGAAAAGTGTTTTTTCCACAATAATAAAAGTGGTTTCCTGCACCAACACAAGTGCGAAAAGTGGTTTTTCCACACTAATACAAGTGCAAAAGTGGTTTCCTGCACCAACACAAGTGCGAAAAGTGGTTTTTCAACACTAACACAAGTGCGAAAAGTAGTTTTTCAACACTAACACAAGTGCGAAAAGTGGTTTTTCAACACTAACACAAGTGCTAAAAGTGTTTTTTCCACACTAATACAAGTGCAAAAGTGGTCTCCTGCACCAACACAAGTGTGAAAAGTGTTTTTTCCACACTAATACAAGTGCAAAAGTGGTTTCCTGCACCAACACAAGTGCAAAAAGTGGTTTTTCAACACCGACACAAGTGCGAAAAGTGGTTTTTCCACACTAATACAAGTGCAAAAGTGGTTTTTCGAACACTATCACAAGTGCAAAAAGTGTTTTTCCACACTAATACAAGTGCAAAAGTGGTTTCCTGCACCAACACAAGTGCGAAAAGTGTTTTTTCAACACTAACACAAGTGCGAAAAGTGGTTTTTCAACACTAACACAAGTGCGAAAAGTGGTTTTTCCACACTAATACAAGTGCAAAGGTGGTTTCCTGCACCAACACAAGTGTGAAAAGTGGTTTTTCAACACCGACACAAGTGCGAAAAGTGGTTTTTCCACACTAATACAAGTGCAAAAGTGGTTTTTCGAACACTATCACAAGTGCAAAAAGTGTTTTTTCCACACTAATACAAGTGCAAAAGTGGTTTCCTGAACCAACACAGGTGCGAAAAGTGGTTTTTCAACAGTAACACAAGTGCGAAAAGTGGTTTTTCAACACTAACACAAGTGCGAAAAGTGGTTTTTCAACACTAACACAAGTGCGAAAAGTGGCTTTTCCACACTAATACAAGTGCAAAAGTGGCTTTTCCACACTAATACAAGTGCAAAAGTGGTTTCCTGCACCAACACAAGTGCGAAAAGTGGTTTTTCAACACTAACACAAGTGCGAAAAGTGGTTTTCCACACTAATACAAGTGCAAAAGTGGTTTCCTGCACCAACACAAGTGCAAAAAGTGGTTTTTCAACACTAACACAAGTGCGAAAAGTGGTTTTTCAACACCATCACAAGTGCAAAAAGTGTTTTTTCCACACTAATACAAGTGCAAAAGTGGTTTCCTGCACCAACACAAGTGCGAAAAGTGGTTTTTCAACACTAACACAAGTGCGAAAAGTGGTTTTTCAACACTAACACAAGTGAAAAAAGTGTTTTTTCCACACTAATACAAGTGCAAAAGTGGTTTCCTGCACGAACACAAGTGCGAAAAGTGGTTTTTCAACACTAACACAAGTGCGAAAAGTGGTTTTTCCACACTAATACAAGTGCAAAAGTGGTTTCCTGCACCAACACAAGTGCGAAAAGTGGTTTTTCAACACTAACACAAGTGCGAAAAGTGGTTTTTCAACACTATCACAAGTGCAAAAAGTGTTTTTTCCACACTAATACAAGTGCAAAAGTGGTTTTCCTGCACCAACACAAGTGCGAAAAGTGGTTTTTCAACACTAACACAAGTGCGAAAAGTGGTTTTTCAACACTAACACAAGTGCGAAAAGTGGTTTTTCCACACTTATTCAAGTGCAAAAGTGGTTTCCTGCACCAACACAAGTGCGAAAAGTGGTTTTTCAACACTAACACAAGTGCGAAAAGTGGTTTTTCAACACTAACACAAGTGCGAAAAGTGGTTTTTCCACACTAATACAAGTGCAAAAGTGGTTTCCTGCACCAACACAAGTGCAAAAAGTGGTTTTTCAACACTAACACAAGTGCGAAAAGTGGTTTTTCAACACTAACACAAGTGCGAAAAGTGGTTTTTCCACACTTATTCAAGTGCAAAAGTGGTTTCCTGCACCAACACAAGTGCGAAAAGTGGTTTTTCAACACCAACACAAGTGCGAAAAGTGGTTTTTCAACACTATCACAAGTGCAAAAAGTGTTTTTCCACACTAATACAAGTGCAAAAGTGGTTTCCTGCACCAACACAAGTGCGAAAAGTGGTTTTTCAACACTAACACTAGTGCGAAAAGTGGTTTTTCAACACTAACAAAAGTGCGAAAAGTGGTTTTTCCACACTAATACAAGTGCAAAAGTGGTTTCCTGCACCAACACAAGTGCGAAAAGTGGTTTTTCAACACTAACACAAGTGCGAAAAGTGGTTTTTCAACACTATCACAAGTGCAAAAAGTGTTTTTTCCACACTAATACAAGTGCAAAAGTGGTTTCCTGCACCAACACAAGTGCGAAAAGTGGTTTTTCAACACTAACACAAGTGCGAAAAGTGGTTTTTCAACACTAACACAAGTGCGAAAAGTGGTTTTTCAACACTAACACAAGTGTGAAAAGTGGTTTTTCAACACTAACACAAGTGCGAAAAGTAGTTTTTCAACACTAACACAAGTGCAAAAAGTGGTTTTTCCACACTAATACGTGCGAAAGTGGTTTCCTGCACCAACACAAGTGCGAAAAGTGGTTTTTCAACACAAACACAAGTGCGAAAAGTGGTTTTCAACACTATCACAAGTGCAAAAAGTGGTTTTTCAACACTAACACAAGTGCGAAAAGTGGTTTTTCAACACTAACACAAGTGCGAAAAGTGGTTTTTCCACACTAATACAAGTGCAAAAGTGGTTTTTCGAACACTATCACAAGTGCAAAAAGTGTTTTTTCCACACTAATACAAGTGCAAAAGTGGTTTCCTGAACCAACACAGGTGCGAAAAGTGGTTTTTCAACAGTAACACAAGTGCGAAAAGTGGTTTTTCAACACTAACACAAGTGCAAAAGTGGTTTTTCAACACTATCACAAGTGCAAAAAGTGGTTTTTCAACACTAACACAAGTGCGAAAAGTGGTTTTTCAACACCGACACAAGTGCGAAAAGTGGTTTTTCCACACTAATACAAGTGCAAAAGTGGTTTTTCGAACACTATCACAAGTGCAAAAAGTGTTTTTTCCACACTAATACAAGTGCAAAAGTGGTTTCCTGAACCAACACAGGTGCGAAAAGTGGTTTTTCAACAGTAACACAAGTGCGAAAAGTGGTTTTTCAACACTAACACAAGTGCGAAAAGTGGTTTTTCAACACTAACACAAGTGCAAAAGTGGCTTTTCCACACTAATACAAGTGCAAAAGTGGTTTCCTGCACCAACACAAGTGCGAAAAGTGGTTTTTCAACACTAACACAAGTGCGAAAAGTGGTTTTTCCACACTAATACAAGTGCAAAAGTGGTTTCCTGCACCAACACAAGTGCAAAAAGTGGTTTTTCAACACTAACACAAGTGCGAAAAGTGGTTTTTCAACACCATCACAAGTGCAAAAAGTGTTTTTTCCACACTTATACAAGTGCAAAAGTGGTTTCCTGCACCAACACAAGTGCGA
Organism: Myxine glutinosa; assembly: GCF_964187855.1. Lineage (NCBI taxonomy): Eukaryota > Metazoa > Chordata > Myxini > Myxiniformes > Myxinidae > Myxine > Myxine glutinosa. The sequence continues at coordinate 79,026 of NW_027617719.1, forward strand.
AAAGTGGTTTTTCAACACTAACACAAGTGCGAAAAGTGGTTTTTCAACACTAACACAAGTGAAAAAAGTGTTTTTTCCACACTAATACAAGTGCAAAAGTGGTTTCCTGCACCAACACAAGTGCGAAAAGTGGTTTTTCAACACTAACACAAGTGCGAAAAGTGGTTTTTCCACACTAATACAAGTGCAAAAGTGGTTTCCTGCAACAACACAAGTGCGAAAAGTGGTTTTTCAACACTAACACAAGTGCGAAAAGTGGTTTTTCAACACTATCACAAGTGCAAAAAGTGTTTTTTCCACACTAATACAAGTGCAAAAGTGGTTTCCTGCACCAACACAAGTGCGAAAAGTGGTTTTTCAACACTAACACAAGTGCGAAAAGTGGTTTTTCCACACTTATTCAAGTGCAAAAGTGGTTTCCTGCACCAACACAAGTGCGAAAAGTGGTTTTTCAACACTAACACAAGTGCGAAAAGTGGTTTTTCAACACTAACACAAGTGCGAAAAGTGGTTTTTCCACACTAATACAAGTGCAAAAGTGGTTTCCTGCACCAACACAAGTGCGAAAAGTGGTTTTTCAACACTAACAAGTGCGAAAAGTGGTTTTTCAACACTAACACAAGTGCGAAAAGTGGTTTTTCCACACTTATTCAAGTGCAAAAGTGGTTTCCTGCACCAACACAAGTGCGAAAAGTGGTTTTTCAACACCAACACAAGTGCGAAAAGTGGTTTTTCAACACTATCACAAGTGCAAAAAGTGTTTTTCCACACTAATACAAGTGCAAAAGTGGTTTCCTGCACCAACACAAGTGCGAAAAGTGGTTTTTCAACACTAACACTAGTGCGAAAAGTGGTTTTTCAACACTAACAAAAGTGCGAAAAGTGGTTTTTCCACACTAATACAAGTGCAAAAGTGGTTTCCTGCACCAACACAAGTGCGAAAAGTGGTTTTTCAACACTAACACAAGTGCGAAAAGTGGTTTTTCAACACTATCACAAGTGCAAAAAGTGTTTTTTCCACACTAATACAAGTGCAAAAGTGGTTTCCTGCACCAACACAAGTGCGAAAAGTGGTTTTTCAACACTAACACAAGTGCGAAAAGTGGTTTTTCAACACTAACACAAGTGCGAAAAGTGGTTTTTCAACACTAACACAAGTGCGAAAAGTGGTTTTTCAACACTAACACAAGTGCGAAAAGTGGTTTTTCAACACTAACACAAGTGCGAAAAGTAGTTTTTCAACACTAACACAAGTGCAAAAAGTGGTTTTTCCACACTAATACGTGCAAAAGTGGTTTCCTGCACCAACACAAGTGCGAAAAGTGGTTTTTCAACACAAACACAAGTGCGAAAAGTGGTTTTCAACACTATCACAAGTGCAAAAAGTGTTTTTTCCACACTAATACAAGTGCAAAAGTGGTTTCCTGCACCAACACAAGTACAAAAGTGGTTTCCTGCACAACACAAGTGCGAAAAGTGGTTTTTCCACCCTAATACAAGTGCAAAAGTGGTTTCCTGCACCAACACAAGTGCGAAAAGTGGTTTTTCAACACTAACACAAGTGCGAAAAGTGGTTTTTCCACAATAATACAAGTGCAAAAGTGGTTTCCTGCACCAACACTAGTGCGAAAAGTGGTTTTTCAACACTAACACAAGTGCAAAAAGTGGTTTTTCAACACTAACACAAGTGCGAAAAGTAGTTTTTCAACACTAATACAAGTGCAAAAGTGGTTTCCTGCACCAACACAAGTGCGAAAAGTGGTTTTTCAACACTAACACAAGTGCAAAAAGTGGTTTTTCAACACTAACACAAGTGCGAAAAGTGGTTTTTCAACACTAACACAAATGCGAAAAGTGGTTTTTCAACACTAACACAAGTGCGAAAAGTGATTTTTCCACACTAATACAAGTGCAAAAGTGGTTTCCTGCACCAACACAAGTGCGAAAAGTGGTTTTTCAACACTATCACAAGTGCAAAAAGTGTTTTTTCCACACTAATACAAGTGCAAAAGTGGTTTCCTGCACCAACACAAGTGCGAAAAGTGGTTTTTCAACACTAACACAAGTGCGAAAAGTGGTTTTTCAACACTAACCCAAGTGCGAAAAGTGGTTTTTCAACACTATCACAAGTGCCAAAAGTGTTTTTTCCACACCAATACAAGTGCAAAAGTGGTTTCCTGCACCAACACAAGTGCAAAAAGTGGTTTTTCAACACTAACACAAGTGCGAAAAGTGGTTTTTCAACACTAACACAAGTGCGAAAAGTGGTTTTTCAACACTAACACAAGTGCGAAAAGTGGTTTTTCAACACTATCACAAGTGCCAAAAGTGTTTTTTCCACACCAATACAAGTGCAAAAGTGGTTTCCTGCACCAACACTAGTGCGAAAAGTGGTTTTTCAACACTAACACAAGTGCAAAAAGTGGTTTTTCAACACTAACACAAGTGCGAAAAGTAGTTTTTCAACACTAATACAAGTGCAAAAGTGGTTTCCTGCACCAACACAAGTGCGAAAAGTGGTTTTTCAACACTAACACAAGTGCAAAAAGTGGTTTTTCAACACTAACACAAGTGCGAAAAGTGGTTTTTCAACACTAACACAAATGCGAAAAGTGGTTTTCCAACACTAACACAAGTGCGAAAAGTGATTTTCCACACTAATACAAGTGCAAAAGTGGTTTCCTGCACCAACACAAGTGCGAAAAGTGGTTTTTCAACACTATCACAAGTGCAAAAAGTGTTTTTTCCACACTAATACAAGTGCAAAAGTGGTTTCCTGCACCAACACAAATGCGAAAAGTGGTTTTCCAACACTAACACAAGTGCGAAAAGTGGTTTTTCAACACTAACCCAAGTGCGAAAAGTGGTTTTTCAACACTAACACAAGTGTGAAAAGTGGTTTTCCAACACTAACACAAGTGCGAAAAGTGATTTTCCACACTAATACAAGTGCAAAAGTGGTTTCCTGCACCAACACAAGTGCGAAAAGTGGTTTTTCAACACTATCACAAGTGCAAAAAGTGTTTTTTCCACACTAATACAAGTGCAAAAGTGGTTTCCTGCACCAACACAAATGCGAAAAGTGGTTTTCCAACACTAACACAAGTGCGAAAAGTGGTTTTTCAACACTAACCCAAGTGCGAAAAGTGGTTTTTCAACACTAACACAAGTGTGAAAAGTGGTTTTTCCACACTAATACGTGCAAAAGTGGTTTCCTGCACCAACACAAGTGCGAAAAGTGGTTTTTCAACACTAACACAAGTGCGAAAAGTGGTTTTCAACACTATCACAAGTGCAAAAAGTGTTTTTTTCCACACTAATACAAGTGCAAAAGTGGTTTCCTGCACCAACACAAGTGCGAAAAGTGGTTTTTCAACACTAACACAAGTGCAAAAAGTGGTTTTTCAACACTAACACAAGTGCGAAAAGTGGTTTTTCAACACTAACACAAGTGCGAAAAGTGCTTTTCAACACTAACACAAGTGCAAAAAGTGTTTTTTCCACACTAATACAAGTGCAAAAGTGGTTTCCTGCACCAACACAAGTGCGAAAAGTGGTTTTTCAACACTAACACAAGTGCGAAATGTAGTTTTTCCACACTAATACAAGTGCGAAAAGTGGTTTTTCAACACTAACACAAGTGCAAAAAGTGGTTTTGCAACACTAACACAAGTGCAAAAAGTGGTTTTTCAACACTAACACAAGTGCGAAAAGTGGTTTTTCCACACTAATACAAGTGCAAAAGTGGTTTCCTGCACCAACACAAGTGCAAAAAGTGGTTTTTCAACACTAACACAAGTGCGAAAAGTGGTTTTTCAACACCATCACAAGTGCAAAAAGTGTTTTTTCCACACGAATATAAGTGCAAAAGTGGTTTCCTGCACCAACACAAGTGCGAAAAGTGGTTTTTCAACACTAACACAAGTGCGAAAAGTGGTTTTTCAACACTAACACAAGTGTGAAAAGTGGTTTTTCAACACTAACACAAGTGCGAAAAGTGGTTTTTCCACACTAATACAAGTGCAAAAGTGGTTTCCTGCACCAACACAAGTGCGAAAAGTGGTTTTTCAACACAAACACAAGTGCGAAAAGTGGTTTTCAACACTATCACAAGTGCGAAAAGTGTTTTTCCCACACTAATACAAGTGCAAAAGTGGTTTCCTGCACCAACACAAGTGCGAAAAGTGGTTTTTCAACACTAACACAAGTGCGAAAAGTGGTTTTTCCACACTAATACAAGTGCAAAAGTGGTTTCCTGCACCAACACTAGTGCGAAAAGTGGTTTTTCAACACTAACACAAGTGCAAAAAGTGGTTTTTCAACACTAACGCAAGTGCGAAAAGTAGTTTTTCAACACTAATACAAGTGCAAAAGTGGTTTCCTGCACCAACACAAGTGCGAAAAGTGGTTTTTCAACACTAACACAAGTGCAAAAAGTGGTTTTTCAACACTAACACAAGTGCGAAAAGTGGTTTTTCAACACTAACACAAATGCGAAAAGTGGTTTTTCAACACTAACACAAGTGCGAAAAGTGATTTTTCCACACTAATACAAGTGCAAAAGTGGTTTCCTGCACCAACACAAGTGCGAAAAGTGGTTTTTCAACACTATCACAAGTGCAAAAAGTGTTTTTTCCACACTAATACAAGTGCAAAAGTGGTTTCCTGCACCAACACAAGTGCGAAAAGTGGTTTTTCAACACTAACACAAGTGCGAAAAGTGGTTTTTCAACACTAACCCAAGTGCAAAAAGTGTTTTTCCCACACTAATACAAGTGCAAAAGTGGTTTCCTGCACCAACACAAGTGCGAAAAGTGGTTTTTCAACACTAACACAAGTGCGAAAAGTGGTTTTTCAACACTATCACAAGTGCCAAAAGTGTTTTTTCCACACCAATACAAGTGCAAAAGTGGTTTCCTGCACCAACACAAGTGCGAAAAGTGGTTTTTCAACACTAACACAAGTGCAAAAAGTGGTTTTTCAACACTAACACAAGTGCGAAAAGTGGTTTTTCAACACTAACACAAGTGCGAAAAGTGGTTTTTCCACACTAATACAAGTGCAAAAGTGGTTTCCTGCACCAACACAAGTGCGAAAAGTGGTTTTTCAACACTAACACAAGTGCAAAAAGTGGTTTTGCAACACTAACACAAGTGCAAAAAGTGGTTTTTCAACACTAACACAAGTGCGAAAAGTGGTTTTTCCACACTAATACAAGTGCAAAAGTGGTTTCCTGCACCAACACAAGTGCAAAAAGTGGTTTTTCAACACTAACACAAGTGCGAAAAGTGGTTTTTCAACACCATCACAAGTGCAAAAAGTGTTTTTTCCACACGAATATAAGTGCAAAAGTGGTTTCCTGCACCAACACAAGTGCGAAAAGTGGTTTTTCAACACTAACACAAGTGCGAAAAGTGGTTTTTCAACACTAACACAAGTGTGAAAAGTGGTTTTTCAACACTAACACAAGTGCGAAAAGTGGTTTTTCCACACTAATACAAGTGCAAAAGTGGTTTCCTGCACCAACACAAGTGCGAAAAGTGGTTTTTCAACACAAACACAAGTGCGAAAAGTGGTTTTCAACACTATCACAAGTGCGAAAAGTGTTTTTCCCACACTAATACAAGTGCAAAAGTGGTTTCCTGCACCAACACAAGTGCGAAAAGTGGTTTTTCAACACTAACACAAGTGCGAAAAGTGGTTTTTCCACACTAATACAAGTGCAAAAGTGGTTTCCTGCACCAACACTAGTGCGAAAAGTGGTTTTTCAACACTAACACAAGTGCAAAAAGTGGTTTTTCAACACTAACACAAGTGCGAAAAGTAGTTTTTCAACACTAATACAAGTGCAAAAGTGGTTTCCTGCACCAACACAAGTGCGAAAAGTGGTTTTTCAACACTAACACAAGTGCAAAAAGTGGTTTTTCAACACTAACACAAGTGCGAAAAGTGGTTTTTCAACACTAACACAAATGCGAAAAGTGGTTTTTCAACACTAACACAAGTGCGAAAAGTGATTTTTCCACACTAATACAAGTGCAAAAGTGGTTTCCTGCACCAACACAAGTGCGAAAAGTGGTTTTTCAACACTATCACAAGTGCAAAAAGTGTTTTTTCCACACTAATACAAGTGCAAAAGTGGTTTCCTGCACCAACACAAGTGCGAAAAGTGGTTTTTCAACACTAACACAAGTGCGAAAAGTGGTTTTTCAACACTAACCCAAGTGCGAAAAGTGGTTTTTCAACACTAACACAAGTGTGAAAAGTGGTTTTTCCACACTAATACGTGCAAAAGTGGTTTCCTGCACCAACACAAGTGCGAAAAGTGGTTTTTCAACACTAACACAAGTGCGAAAAGTGGTTTTCAACACTATCACAAGTGCAAAAAGTGTTTTTTTCCACACTAATACAAGTGCAAAAGTGGTTTCCTGCACCAACACAAGTGCGAAAAGTGGTTTTTCAACACTAACACAAGTGCAAAAAGTGGTTTTTCAACACTAACACAAGTGCGAAAAGTGGTTTTTCAACACTAACACAAGTGCGAAAAGTGGTTTTTCAACACTAACACAAGTGCAAAAAGTGTTTTTTCCACACTAATACAAGTGCAAAAGTGGTTTGCTGCACCAACACAAGTGCGAAAAGTGGTTTTTCAACACTAACACAAGTGCGAAATGTAGTTTTTCCACACTAATACAAGTGCGAAAAGTGGTTTTTCAACACTAACACAAGTGCAAAAAGTGGTTTTGCAACACTAACACAAGTGCAAAAAGTGGTTTTTCAACACTAACACAAGTGCGAAAAGTGGTTTTTCCACACTAATACAAGTGCAAAAGTGGTTTCCTGCACCAACACAAGTGCAAAAAGTGGTTTTTCAACACTAACACAAGTGCGAAAAGTGGTTTTTCAACACCATCACAAGTGCAAAAAGTGTTTTTTCCACACGAATACAAGTGCAAAAGTGGTTTCCTGCACCAACACAAGTGCGAAAAGTGGTTTTTCAACACTAACACAAGTGCGAAAAGTGGTTTTTCAACACTAACACAAGTGTGAAAAGTGGTTTTTCAACACTAACACAAGTGCGAAAAGTGGTTTTTCCACACTAATACAAGTGCAAAAGTGGTTTCCTGCACCAACACAAGTGCGAAAAGTGGTTTTTCAACACAAACACAAGTGCGAAAAGTGGTTTTCAACACTATCACAAGTGCAAAAAGTGTTTTTCCCACACTAATACAAGTGCAAAAGTGGTTTCCTGCACCAACACAAGTGCGAAAAGTGGTTTTTCAACACTAACACAAGTGCGAAAAGTGGTTTTTCAACACTATCACAAGTGCCAAAAGTGTTTTTTCCACACCAATACAAGTGCAAAAGTGGTTTCCTGCACCAACACAAGTGCGAAAAGTGGTTTTTCAACACTAACACAAGTGCAAAAAGTGGTTTTTCAACACTAACACAAGTGCGAAAAGTGGTTTTTCAACACTAATACAAGTGCAAAAGTGGTTTCCTGCACCATCACAAGTGCAAAAAGTGTTTTTTCCACACGAATATAAGTGCAAAAGTGGTTTCCTGCACCAACACAAGTGCGAAAAGTGGTTTTTCAACACTAACACAAGTGCGAAAAGTGGTTTTTCAACACTAACACAAGTGTGAAAAGTGGTTTTTCAACACTAACACAAGTGCGAAAAGTGGTTTTTCCACACTAATACAAGTGCAAAAGTGGTTTCCTGCACCAACACAAGTGCGAAAAGTGGTTTTTCAACACAAACACAAGTGCGAAAAGTGGTTTTCAACACTATCACAAGTGCGAAAAGTGTTTTTCCCACACTAATACAAGTGCAAAAGTGGTTTCCTGCACCAACACAAGTGCGAAAAGTGGTTTTTCAACACTAACACAAGTGCGAAAAGTGGTTTTTCCACACTAATACAAGTGCAAAAGTGGTTTCCTGCACCAACACTAGTGCGAAAAGTGGTTTTTCAACACTAACACAAGTGCAAAAAGTGGTTTTTCAACACTAACGCAAGTGCGAAAAGTAGTTTTTCAACACTAATACAAGTGCAAAAGTGGTTTCCTGCACCAACACAAGTGCGAAAAGTGGTTTTTCAACACTAACACAAGTGCAAAAAGTGGTTTTTCAACACTAACACAAGTGCGAAAAGTGGTTTTTCAACACTAACACAAATGCGAAAAGTGGTTTTTCAACACTAACACAAGTGCGAAAAGTGATTTTTCCACACTAATACAAGTGCAAAAGTGGTTTCCTGCACCAACACAAGTGCGAAAAGTGGTTTTTCAACACTATCACAAGTGCAAAAAGTGTTTTTTCCACACTAATACAAGTGCAAAAGTGGTTTCCTGCACCAACACAAGTGCGAAAAGTGGTTTTTCAACACTAACACAAGTGCGAAAAGTGGTTTTTCAACACTAACCCAAGTGCAAAAAGTGTTTTTCCCACACTAATACAAGTGCAAAAGTGGTTTCCTGCACCAACACAAGTGCGAAAAGTGGTTTTTCAACACTAACACAAGTGCGAAAAGTGGTTTTTCAACACTATCACAAGTGCCAAAAGTGTTTTTTCCACACCAATACAAGTGCAAAAGTGGTTTCCTGCACCAACACAAGTGCGAAAAGTGGTTTTTCAACACTAACACAAGTGCAAAAAGTGGTTTTTCAACACTAACACAAGTGCGAAAAGTGGTTTTTCAACACTAACACAAGTGCGAAAAGTGGTTTTTCCACACTAATACAAGTGCAAAAGTGGTTTCCTGCACCAACACAAGTGCGAAAAGTGGTTTTTCAACACTAACACAAGTGCAAAAAGTGGTTTTGCAACACTAACACAAGTGCAAAAAGTGGTTTTTCAACACTAACACAAGTGCGAAAAGTGGTTTTTCCACACTAATACAAGTGCAAAAGTGGTTTCCTGCACCAACACAAGTGCAAAAAGTGGTTTTTCAACACTAACACAAGTGCGAAAAGTGGTTTTTCAACACCATCACAAGTGCAAAAAGTGTTTTTTCCACACGAATATAAGTGCAAAAGTGGTTTCCTGCACCAACACAAGTGCAAAAAGTGGTTTTTCAACACTAACACAAGTGCGAAAAGTGGTTTTTCAACACTAACCCAAGTGCGAAAAGTGGTTTTTCAACACTAACACAAGTGTGAAAAGTGGTTTTTCCACACTAATACGTGCAAAAGTGGTTTCCTGCACCAACACAAGTGCGAAAAGTGGTTTTTCAACACTAACACAAGTGCGAAAAGTGGTTTTCAACACTATCACAAGTGCAAAAAGTGTTTTTTTCCACACTAATACAAGTGCAAAAGTGGTTTCCTGCACCAACACAAGTGCGAAAAGTGGTTTTTCAACACTAACACAAGTGCAAAAAGTGGTTTTTCAACACTAACACAAGTGCGAAAAGTGGTTTTTCAACACTAACACAAGTGCGAAAAGTGGTTTTTCAACACTAACACAAGTGCAAAAAGTGTTTTTTCCACACTAATACAAGTGCAAAAGTGGTTTGCTGCACCAACACAAGTGCGAAAAGTGGTTTTTCAACACTAACACAAGTGCGAAATGTAGTTTTTCCACACTAATACAAGTGCGAAAAGTGGTTTTTCAACACTAACACAAGTGCAAAAAGTGGTTTTGCAACACTAACACAAGTGCAAAAAGTGGTTTTTCAACACTAACACAAGTGCGAAAAGTGGTTTTTCCACACTAATACAAGTGCAAAAGTGGTTTCCTGCACCAACACAAGTGCAAAAAGTGGTTTTTCAACACTAACACAAGTGCGAAAAGTGGTTTTTCAACACCATCACAAGTGCAAAAAGTGTTTTTTCCACACGAATACAAGTGCAAAAGTGGTTTCCTGCACCAACACAAGTGCGAAAAGTGGTTTTTCAACACTAACACAAGTGTGAAAAGTGGTTTTTCAACACTAACACAAGTGCGAAAAGTGGTTTTTCCACACTAATACAAGTGCAAAAGTGGTTTCCTGCACCAACACAAGTGCGAAAAGTGGTTTTTCAACACAAACACAAGTGCGAAAAGTGGTTTTCAACACTATCACAAGTGCAAAAAGTGTTTTTCCCACACTAATACAAGTGCAAAAGTGGTTTCCTGCACCAACACAAGTGCGAAAAGTGTTTTTTCAACACTAACACAAGTGCGAAAAGTGGTTTTTCAACACTATCACAAGTGCCAAAAGTGTTTTTTCCACACCAATACAAGTGCAAAAGTGGTTTCCTGCACCAACACAAGTGCGAAAAGTGGTTTTTCAACACTAACACAAGTGCAAAAAGTGGTTTTTCAACACTAACACAAGTGCGAAAAGTGGTTTTTCAACACTAACACAAGTGCGAAAAGTGGTTTTTCAACACTAACACAAGTGCGAAAAGTGGTTTTTCAACACTATCACAAGTGCCAAAAGTGTTTTTTCCACACCAATACAAGTGCAAAAGTGGTTTCCTGCACCAACACTAGTGCGAAAAGTGGTTTTTCAACACTAACACAAGTGCAAAAAGTGGTTTTTCAACACCATCACAAGTGCAAAAAGTGTTTTTTCCACACGAATACAAGTGCAAAAGTGGTTTCCTGCACCAACACAAGTGCGAAAAGTGGTTTTTCAACACTAACACAAGTGTGAAAAGTGGTTTTTCAACACTAACACAAGTGCGAAAAGTGGTTTTTCCACACTAATACAAGTGCAAAAGTGGTTTCCTGCACCAACACAAGTGCGAAAAGTGGTTTTTCAACACAAACACAAGTGCGAAAAGTGGTTTTCAACACTATCACAAGTGCAAAAAGTGTTTTTCCCACACTAATACAAGTGCAAAAGTGGTTTCCTGCACCAACACAAGTGCGAAAAGTGTTTTTTCAACACTAACACAAGTGCGAAAAGTGGTTTTTCAACACTATCACAAGTGCCAAAAGTGTTTTTTCCACACCAATACAAGTGCAAAAGTGGTTTCCTGCACCAACACAAGTGCGAAAAGTGGTTTTTCAACACTAACACAAGTGCAAAAAGTGGTTTTTCAACACTAACACAAGTGCGAAAAGTGGTTTTTCAACACTAACACAAGTGCGAAAAGTGGTTTTTCAACACTAACACAAGTGCGAAAAGTGGTTTTTCAACACTATCACAAGTGCCAAAAGTGTTTTTTCCACACCAATACAAGTGCAAAAGTGGTTTCCTGCACCAACACTAGTGCGAAAAGTGGTTTTTCAACACTAACACAAGTGCAAAAAGTGGTTTTTCAACACTAACACAAGTGCGAAAAGTAGTTTTTCAACACTAATACAAGTGCAAAAGTGGTTTCCTGCACCAACACAAGTGCGAAAAGTGGTTTTTCAACACTAACACAAGTGCAAAAAGTGGTTTTTCAACACTAACACAAGTGCGAAAAGTGGTTTTTCAACACTAACACAAATGCGAAAAGTGGTTTTCCAACACTAACACAAGTGCGAAAAGTGATTTTTCCACACTAATACAAGTGCAAAAGTGGTTTCCTGCACCAACACAAGTGCGAAAAGTGGTTTTTCAACACTATCACAAGTGCAAAAAGTGTTTTTTCCACACTAATACAAGTGCAAAAGTGGTTTCCTGCACCAACACAAGTGCGAAAAGTGGTTTTTCAACACTAACACAAGTGCGAAAAGTGGTTTTTCAACACTAACCCAAGTGCGAAAAGTGGTTTTTCAACACTAACACAAGTGTGAAAAGTGGTTTTTCCACACTAATACGTGCAAAAGTGGTTTCCTGCACCAACACAAGTGCGAAAAGTGGTTTTTCAACACTAACACAAGTGCGAAAAGTGGTTTTCAACACTATCACAAGTGCAAAAAGTGTTTTTTTCCACACTAATACAAGTGCAAAAGTGGTTTCCTGCACCAACACAAGTGCGAAAAGTGGTTTTTCAACACTAACACAAGTGCAAAAAGTGGTTTTTCAACACTAACACAAGTGCGAAAAGTGGTTTTTCAACACTAACACAAGTGCGAAAAGTGGTTTTTCAACACTAACACAAGTGCAAAAAGTGTTTTTTCCACACTAATACAAGTGCAAAAGTGGTTTCCTGCACCAACACAAGTGCGAAAAGTGGTTTTTCAACACTAACACAAGTGCGAAATGTAGTTTTTCCACACTAATACAAGTGCGAAAAGTGGTTTTTCAACACTAACACAAGTGCAAAAAGTGGTTTTGCAACACTAACACAAGTGCAAAAAGTGGTTTTTCAACACTAACACAAGTGCGAAAAGTGGTTTTTCCACACTAATACAAGTGCAAAAGTGGTTTCCTGCACCAACACAAGTGCAAAAAGTGGTTTTTCAACACTAACACAAGTGCGAAAAGTGGTTTTTCAACACCATCACAAGTGCAAAAAGTGTTTTTTCCACACGAATATAAGTGCAAAAGTGGTTTCCTGCACCAACACAAGTGCGAAAAGTGGTTTTTCAACACTAACACAAGTGCGAAAAGTGGTTTTTCAACACTAACACAAGTGTGAAAAGTGGTTTTTCAACACTAACACAAGTGCGAAAAGTGGTTTTTCCACACTAATACAAGTGCAAAAGTGGTTTCCTGCACCAACACAAGTGCGAAAAGTGGTTTTTCAACACAAACACAAGTGCGAAAAGTGGTTTTCAACACTATCACAAGTGCAAAAAGTGTTTTTCCCACACTAATACAAGTGCAAAAGTGGTTTCCTGCACCAACACAAGTGCGAAAAGTGGTTTTTCAACACTAACACAAGTGCGAAAAGTGGTTTTTCAACACTAACACAAGTGTGAAAAGTGGTTTTTCAACACTAACACAAGTGCGAAAAGTGGTTTTTCCACACTAATACAAGTGCAAAAGTGGTTTCCTGCACCAACACAAGTGCGAAAAGTGGTTTTTCAACACAAACACAAGTGCGAAAAGTGGTTTTCAACACTATCACAAGTGCAAAAGTGTTTTTCCCACACTAATACAAGTGCAAAAGTGGTTTCCTGCACCAACACAAGTGCGAAAAGTGGTTTTTCAACACTAACACAAGTGCGAAAAGTGGTTTTTCAACACTATCACAAGTGCCAAAAGTGTTTTTTCCACACCAATACAAGTGCAAAAGTGGTTTCCTGCACCAACACAAGTGCGAAAAGTGGTTTTTCAACACTAACACAAGTGCAAAAAGTGGTTTTTCAACACTAACACAAGTGCGAAAAGTGGTTTTTCAACACTAACACAAGTGCGAAAAGTGGTTTTTCAACACTAACACAAGTGCGAAAAGTGGTTTTTCAACACTATCACAAGTGCCAAAAGTGTTTTTTCCACACCAATACAAGTGCAAAAGTGGTTTCCTGCACCAACACTAGTGCGAAAAGTGGTTTTTCAACACTAACACAAGTGCAAAAAGTGGTTTTTCAACACTAACACAAGTGCGAAAAGTAGTTTTTCAACACTAATACAAGTGCAAAAGTGGTTTCCTGCACCAACACAAGTGCGAAAAGTGGTTTTTCAACACTAACACAAGTGCAAAAAGTGGTTTTTCAACACTAACACAAGTGCGAAAAGTGGTTTTTCAACACTAACACAAATGCGAAAAGTGGTTTTCCAACACTAACACAAGTGCGAAAAGTGATTTTTCCACACTAATACAAGTGCAAAAGTGGTTTCCTGCACCAACACAAGTGCGAAAAGTGGTTTTTCAACACTATCACAAGTGCAAAAAGTGTTTTTTCCACACTAATACAAGTGCAAAAGTGGTTTCCTGCACCAACACAAGTGCGAAAAGTGGTTTTTCAACACTAACACAAGTGCGAAAAGTGGTTTTTCAACACTAACCAAGTGCGAAAAGTGGTTTTTCAACACTAATACGTGCAAAAGTGGTTTCCTGCACCAACACAAGTGCGAAAAGTGGTTTTTCAACACTAACGCAAGTGCGAAAAGTGGTTTTCAACACTATCACAAGTGCAAAAAGTGTTTTTTTCCACACTAATACAAGTGCAAAAGTGGTTTCCTGCACCAACACAAGTGCGAAAAGTGGTTTTTCAACACTAACACAAGTGCAAAAAGTGGTTTTTCAACACTAACACAAGTGCGAAAAGTGGTTTTTCAACACTAACACAAGTGCGAAAAGTGGTTTTTCAACACTAACACAAGTGCAAAAAGTGTTTTTTCCACACTAATACAAGTGCAAAAGTGGTTTCCTGCACCAACACAAGTGCGAAAAGTGGTTTTTCAACACTAACACAAGTGCGAAATGTAGTTTTTCCACACTAATACAAGTGCGAAAAGTGGTTTTTCAACACTAACACAAGTGCAAAAAGTGGTTTTGCAACACTAACACAAGTGCAAAAAGTGGTTTTTCAACACTAACACAAGTGCGAAAAGTGGTTTTTCACACTAATACAAGTGCAAAAGTGGTTTCCTGCACCAACACAAGTGCAAAAAGTGGTTTTTCAACACTAACACAAGTGCGAAAAGTGGTTTTTCAACACCATCACAAGTGCAAAAAGTGTTTTTTCCACACGAATACAAGTGCAAAAGTGGTTTCCTGCACCAACACAAGTGCGAAAAGTGGTTTTTCAACACTAACACAAGTGCGAAAAGTGGTTTTTCAACACTAACACAAGTGTGAAAAGTGGTTTTTCAACACTAACACAAGTGCGAAAAGTGGTTTTCCACACTAATACAAGTGCAAAAGTGGTTTCCTGCACCAACACAAGTGCAAAAAGTGGTTTTTCACACTAACACAAGTGCGAAAAGTGGTTTTTCAACACCATCACAAGTGCAAAAAGTGTTTTTTCCACACGAATATAAGTGCAAAAGTGGTTTCCTGCACCAACACAAGTGCGAAAAGTGGTTTTTCAACACTAACACAAGTGCGAAAGTGGTTTTTCAACACTAACACAAGTGTGAAAAGTGGTTTTTCAACACTAACACAAGTGCGAAAAGTGGTTTTTCCACACTAATACAAGTGCAAAAGTGGTTTCCTGCACCAACACAAGTGCGAAAAGTGGTTTTTCAACACAAACACAAGTGCGAAAAGTGGTTTTCAACACTATCACAAGTGCAAAAAGTGTTTTTCCCACACTAATACAAGTGCAAAAGTGGTTTCCTGCACCAACACAAGTGCGAAAAGTGGTTTTTCAACACTAACACAAGTGCGAAAAGTGGTTTTTCAACACTAACACAAGTGTGAAAAGTGGTTTTTCAACACTAACACAAGTGCGAAAAGTGGTTTTTCCACACTAATACAAGTGCAAAAGTGGTTTCCTGCACCAACACAAGTGCGAAAAGTGGTTTTTCAACACAAACACAAGTGCGAAAAGTGGTTTTCAACACTATCACAAGTGCAAAAAGTGTTTTTCCCACACTAATACAAGTGCAAAAGTGGTTTCCTGCACCAACACAAGTGCGAAAAGTGGTTTTTCAACACTAACACAAGTGCGAAAAGTGGTTTTTCAACACTATCACAAGTGCCAAAAGTGTTTTTTCCACACCAATACAAGTGCAAAAGTGGTTTCCTGCACCAACACAAGTGCGAAAAGTGGTTTTTCAACACTAACACAAGTGCAAAAAGTGGTTTTTCAACACTAACACAAGTGCGAAAAGTGGTTTTTCAACACTAACACAAGTGCGAAAAGTGGTTTTTCAACACTAACACAAGTGCGAAAAGTGGTTTTTCAACACTATCACAAGTGCCAAAAGTGTTTTTTCCACACCAATACAAGTGCAAAAGTGGTTTCCTGCACCAACACTAGTGCGAAAAGTGGTTTTTCAACACTAACACAAGTGCAAAAAGTGGTTTTTCAACACTAACACAAGTGCGAAAAGTAGTTTTTCAACACTAATACAAGTGCAAAAGTGGTTTCCTGCACCAACACAAGTGCGAAAAGTGGTTTTTCAACACTAACACAAGTGCAAAAAGTGGTTTTTCAACACTAACACAAGTGCGAAAAGTGGTTTTTCAACACTAACACAAATGCGAAAAGTGGTTTTCCAACACTAACACAAGTGCGAAAAGTGATTTTTCCACACTAATACAAGTGCAAAAGTGGTTTCCTGCACCAACACAAGTGCGAAAAGTGGTTTTTCAACACTATCACAAGTGCAAAAAGTGTTTTTTCCACACTAATACAAGTGCAAAAGTGGTTTCCTGCACCAACACAAGTGCGAAAAGTGGTTTTTCAACACTAACACAAGTGCGAAAAGTGGTTTTTCAACACTAACCCAAGTGCGAAAAGTGGTTTTTCAACACTAATACGTGCAAAAGTGGTTTCCTGCACCAACACAAGTGCGAAAAGTGGTTTTTCAACACTAACGCAAGTGCGAAAAGTGGTTTTCAACACTATCACAAGTGCAAAAAGTGTTTTTTTCCACACTAATACAAGTGCAAAAGTGGTTTCCTGCACCAACACAAGTGCGAAAAGTGGTTTTTCAACACTAACACAAGTGCAAAAAGTGGTTTTTCAACACTAACACAAGTGCGAAAAGTGGTTTTTCAACACTAACACAAGTGCGAAAAGTGGTTTTTCAACACTAACACAAAGTGCAAAAAGTGTTTTTTCCACACTAATACAAGTGCAAAAGTGGTTTCCTGCACCAACACAAGTGCGAAAAGTGGTTTTTCAACACTAACACAAGTGCGAAATGTAGTTTTTCCACACTAATACAAGTGCGAAAAGTGGTTTTTCAACACTAACACAAGTGCAAAAAGTGGTTTTGCAACACTAACACAAGTGCAAAAAGTGGTTTTTCAACACTAACACAAGTGCGAAAAGTGGTTTTTCCACACTAATACAAGTGCAAAAGTGGTTTCCTGCACCAACACAAGTGCAAAAAGTGGTTTTTCAACACTAACACAAGTGCGAAAAGTGGTTTTTCAACACCATCACAAGTGCAAAAAGTGTTTTTTTCCACACGAATACAAGTGCAAAAGTGGTTTCCTGCACCAACACAAGTGCGAAAAGTGGTTTTTCAACACTAACACAAGTGCGAAAAGTGGTTTTTCAACACTAACACAAGTGTGAAAAGTGGTTTTTCAACACTAACACAAGTGCGAAAAGTGGTTTTTCCACACTAATACAAGTGCAAAAGTGGTTTCCTGCACCAACACAAGTGCGAAAAGTGGTTTTTCAACACTAACACTAGTGCGAAAAGTGGTTTTTCAACACTAACAAAAGTGCGAAAAGTGGTTTTTCCACACTAATACAAGTGCAAAAGTGGTTTCCTGCACCAACACAAGTGCGAAAAGTGGTTTTTCAACACTAACACAAGTGCGAAAAGTGGTTTTTCAACACTATCACAAGTGCAAAGAGTGTTTTTTCCACACTAATACAAGTGCAAAAGTGGTTTCCTGCACCAACACAAGTGCGAAAAGTGGTTTTTCAACACTAACACAAGTGCGAAAAGTGGTTTTTCAACACTAACACAAGTGCGAAAAGTGGTTTTTCAACACTAACACAAGTGCGAAAAGTGGTTTTTCAACACTAACACAAGTGCGAAAAGTAGTTTTTCAACACTAACACAAGTGCAAAAAGTGGTTTTTCCACACTAATACGTGCAAAAGTGGTTTCCTGCACCAACACAAGTGCGAAAAGTGGTTTTTCAACACAAACACAAGTGCGAAAGTGGTTTTCAACACTATCACAAGTGCAAAAAGTGTTTTTTCCACACTAATACAAGTGCAAAAGTGGTTTCCTGCACCAACACAAGTACAAAAGTGGTTTCCTGCACAACACAAGTGCGAAAAGTGGTTTTTCCACCCTAATACAAGTGCAAAAGTGGTTTCCTGCACCAACACAAGTGCGAAAAGTGGTTTTTCAACACTAACACAAGTGCGAAAGTGGTTTTTCCACACTAATACAAGTGCAAAAGTGGTTTCCTGCACCAACACTAGTGCGAAAAGTGGTTTTTCAACACTAACACAAGTGCAAAAAGTGGTTTTTCAACACTAACACAAGTGCGAAAAGTAGTTTTTCAACACTAATACAAGTGCAAAAGTGGTTTCCTGCACCAACACAAGTGCGAAAAGTGGTTTTTCAACACTAACACAAGTGCAAAAAGTGGTTTTTTCAACACTAACACAAGTGCGAAAAGTGGTTTTTCAACACTAACACAAGTGCGAAAAGTGGTTTTTCAACACTAACACAAGTGCGAAAAGTGGTTTTTCAACACTATCACAAGTGCCAAAAGTGTTTTTTCCACACCAATACAAGTGCAAAAGTGGTTTCCTGCACCAACACTAGTGCGAAAAGTGGTTTTTCAACACTAACACAAGTGCAAAAAGTGGTTTTTCAACACTAACACAAGTGCGAAAAGTAGTTTTTCAACACTAATACAAGTGCAAAAGTGGTTTCCTGCACCAACACAAGTGCGAAAAGTGGTTTTTCAACACTAACACAAGTGCAAAAAGTGGTTTTTCAACACTAACACAAGTGCGAAAAGTGGTTTTTCAACACTAACACAAATGCGAAAAGTGGTTTTCAACACTAACACAAGTGCGAAAAGTGATTTTTCCACACTAATACAAGTGCAAAAGTGGTTTCCTGCACCAACACAAGTGCGAAAAGTGGTTTTTCAACACTATCACAAGTGCAAAAAGTGTTTTTTCCACACTAATACAAGTGCAAAAGTGGTTTCCTGCACCAACACAAGTGCGAAAAGTGGTTTTTCAACACTAACACAAGTGCGAAAAGTGGTTTTTCAACACTAACCCAAGTGCGAAAAGTGGTTTTTCAACACTAACACAAGTGTGAAAAGTGGTTTTTTCCACACTAATACGTGCAAAAGTGGTTTCCTGCACCAACACAAGTGCGAAAAGTGGTTTTTCAACACTAACACAAGTGCGAAAAGTGGTTTTCAACACTATCACAAGTGCAAAAAGTGTTTTTTTCCACACTAATACAAGTGCAAAAGTGGTTTCCTGCACCAACACAAGTGCGAAAAGTGGTTTTTCAACACTAACACAAGTGCAAAAAGTGGTTTTTCAACACTAACACAAGTGCGAAAAGTGGTTTTCAACACTAACACAAGTGCGAAAAGTGGTTTTTCAACACTAACACAAGTGCAAAAAGTGTTTTTTCCACACTAATACAAGTGCAAAAGTGGTTTCCTGCACCAACACAAGTGCGAAAAGTGGTTTTTCAACACTAACACAAGTGCGAAATGTAGTTTTTCCACACTAATACAAGTGTGAAAAGTGGTTTTTCAACACTAACACAAGTGCAAAAGTGGTTTTGCAACACTAACACAAGTGCAAAAAGTGGTTTTTCAACACTAACACAAGTGCGAAAAGTGGTTTTTCCACACTAATACAAGTGCAAAAGTGGTTTCCTGCACCAACACAAGTGCAAAAAGTGGTTTTTCAACACTAACACAAGTGCGAAAAGTGGTTTTCAACACCATCACAAGTGCAAAAAGTGTTTTTTCCACACGAATACAAGTGCAAAAGTGGTTTCCTGCACCAACACAAGTGCGAAAAGTGGTTTTTCAACACTAACACAAGTGCGAAAAGTGGTTTTTCAACACTAACACAAGTGTGAAAAGTGGTTTTTCAACACTAACACAAGTGCGAAAAGTGGTTTTTCCACACTAATACAAGTGCAAAAGTGGTTTCCTGCACCAACACAAGTGCGAAAAGTGGTTTTTCAACACAAACACAAGTGCGAAAAGTGGTTTTCAACACTATCACAAGTGCAAAAAGTGTTTTTCCCACACTAATACAAGTGCAAAAGTGGTTTCCTGCACCAACACAAGTGCGAAAAGTGGTTTTTCAACACTAACACAAGTGCGAAAAGTGGTTTTTCAACACTAACACAAGTGTGAAAAGTGGTTTTTCAACACTAACACAAGTGCGAAAAGTGGTTTTTCCACACTAATACAAGTGCAAAAGTGGTTTCCTGCACCAACACAAGTGCGAAAAGTGGTTTTTCAACACAAACACAAGTGCGAAAAGTGGTTTTCAACACTATCACAAGTGCAAAAAGTGTTTTTCCCACACTAATACAAGTGCAAAAGTGGTTTCCTGCACCAACACAAGTGCGAAAAGTGGTTTTTCAACACTAACACAAGTGCGAAAAGTGGTTTTTCAACACTATCACAAGTGCCAAAAGTGTTTTTTCCACACCAATACAAGTGCAAAAGTGGTTTCCTGCACCAACACAAGTGCGAAAAGTGGTTTTTCAACACTAACACAAGTGCAAAAAGTGGTTTTTCAACACTAACACAAGTGCGAAAAGTGGTTTTTCAACACTAACACAAGTGCGAAAAGTGGTTTTTCAACACTATCACAAGTGCCAAAAGTGTTTTTTCCACACCAATACAAGTGCAAAAGTGGTTTCCTGCACCAACACTAGTGCGAAAAGTGGTTTTTCAACACTAACACAAGTGCAAAAAGTGGTTTTTCAACACTAACACAAGTGCGAAAAGTAGTTTTTCAACACTAATACAAGTGCAAAAGTGGTTTCCTGCACCAACACAAGTGCGAAAAGTGGTTTTTCAACACTAACACAAGTGCAAAAGTGGTTTTTCAACACTAACACAAGTGCGAAAAGCGGTTTTTCAACACTAACACAAGTGCGAAAAGTGATTTTTCCACACTAATACAAGTGCAAAAGTGGTTTCCTGCACCAACACAAATGCGAAAAGTGGTTTTTCCAACACTAACACAAGTGCGAAAAGTGATTTTTCCACACTAATACAAGTGCAAAAGTGGTTTCCTGCACCAACACAAGTGCGGAAAAGTGGTTTTTCAACACTATCACAAGTGCAAAAAGTGTTTTTTCCACACTAATACAAGTGCAAAAGTGGTTTCCTGCACCAACACAAGTGCGAAAAGTGGTTTTTCAACACTAACACAAGTGCAAAAAGTGGTTTTTCAACACTAACACAAGTGCGAAAAGTGTTTTTCAACACTAACACAAGTGCGAAAAGTGGTTTTTCAACACTAACACAAGTGCAAAAAGTGTTTTTTCCACACTAATACAAGTGCAAAGTGGTTTCCTGCACCAACACAAGTGCGAAAAGTGGTTTTTCAACACTAACACAAGTGCGAAATGTAGTTTTTCCACACTAATACAAGTGCGAAAAGTGGTTTTCAACACTAACACAAGTGCAAAAAGTGGTTTTGCAACACTAACACAAGTGCAAAAAGTGGTTTTTCAACACTAACACAAGTGCGAAAAGTGGTTTTTCCACACTAATACAAGTGCAAAAGTGGTTTCCTGCACCAACACAAGTGCAAAAAGTGGTTTTTCAACACTAACACAAGTGCGAAAAGTGGTTTTTCAACACCATCACAAGTGCAAAAAGTGTTTTTTCACACGAATACAAGTGCAAAAGTGGTTTCCTGCACCAACACATGTGCGAAAAGTGGTTTTTCAACACTAACACAATGTGCGAAAAGTGGTTTTTCAACACTAACACAAGTGTGAAAAGTGGTTTTTCAACACTAACACAAGTGCGAAAAGTGGTTTTTCCACACTAATACAAGTGCAAAAGTGGTTTCCTGCACCAACACAAGTGCGAAAAGTGGTTTTTCAACACAAACACAAGTGCGAAAAGTGGTTTTCAACACTATCACAAGTGCAAAAAGTGTTTTTCCCACACTAATACAAGTGCAAAAGTGGTTTCCTGCACCAACACAAGTGCGAAAAGTGGTTTTTTCAACACTAACATCAAGTGCGAAAAGTGGTTTTTCAACACTATCACAAGTGCCAAAGTGTTTTTTTCCACAC